>NC_088386.1:41177500-41477500 GCF_037993035.2 Macaca fascicularis | reverse complement strand
ATCTAGCTCATTGATGCAAAATATTAAACTATTGAACAAGAAAATAGATTCTATGCAAGAGATAGTTCCTTTAGAGGTACGAAATTTATAGGACCAAAGACTAGATTGTCTGAGGATAAAATTCAAAATAACCATCGAGGAAATAACATGAGGATTTAATTCTTTCCCAAGGAAAATTGTGAAGAAGAGAAAATAATCTAATACTAACCTACAAGCTAATGAGAGTTAACTATGAAATAAAAATTTCAAAAAACCTGGTATACATGTGTTGCTCTTACTGTTTTCTTCTATCAAAGTAACTAGTGAAATAGTAGAGAATTTGTACATATCTTTATATTCTGCTTTAAGTACTTTTGTTGATTGAATGTAATTTTGCATGACAAGATATATAAATGACTTTTTTGATAAAATTTCCAATAAAAGCAAAAAGGAACACAGCAACAAGTGAAAAGCAAGGGCATTTGTCATTTCAAGCGTATAACTCTACCTTATTACTTTCTAAATATCTTATGCCTTATTTTTGCTCTTGCTTCTGTTTACACATTCAGGTGGCAAAAGTTAACGTTATATTGTCAAAAAGCAAATGAAATTATTTGACTAAATTTAAAATTAAAGTTATAATAAAGTGACTATAATTATGCTTTTCCCTATGCCCTTATTTGGCACTGTTCAAAATGATTTAGAAACATTTTCAATTTTATGTACAGTATATGCCAGTAGGTGGTGGTAGTATTTTCTACAAGCACTACAATGCTATTTTCATTAGTAAATAACCAAATAACCCAAAAAATAGAGATCATTTGCAGACCTTCAATAATTCTTAGAGCAATATAGAGACTTCAGAAGTAATCTTTCCCAAGTTGTATTTCTAGACTCAGTTTAAAAGGAAGACTAGGCACTAAGCATTTTAATCTCTGTATCAGATTTTTGTGAGTATGGTGGGGGGGAACCTCTAATAAATTTGGGGGGCGGTGTATTTAATTCCACAGCATTGACCGTTATATTTTTATTTTCCAACAGGTGCTAGCCATTAAATTGGAACACTGGAATTGAAGATAAAAGGTGAGATATATATACCCAGCCAGTGGGTTATTTTAACCAGATTTTCTCCTTCATCGTGGCTCATTTGCATTGTGAATACTCTGAAAAAGACAGCTTTTGTGGTCTCTTTGCTGTGTTTGTTGCTCCTACAATGTAATACTATTCAAAGGGTCTGATTGTGTATTCAGATATTACATACATATTGCCCTGGGTCTGGGATTTCCTGTTACTGTGAATGATAAAGACTTTTTTCCTATTTAATGTACAATTCCCCCATTGTGTCCGCATATGTGAAAGGGCACCTCTGTGGAATATCCATAACTAGAGGAAGAGACTGAGAGATGAGGGAATGCAGCAGTTTGGCAGATAATAGAAAGGAGGTATATTTAGTAAGTGAGATAAGCGAGGTGAACATTAGAGACTGTCCTAGACCCAGACAAGAGCCTACTTCAACTTCAGATGGGATGGTTTGGAAAGTGATCTGGAATTTAGGACGTTCTGAACTGCATTTTTAAAGTGTTTTCCTGACCTTAATTTAATCCAAATTTTGGGAGTCCAAAATACCCCTTCCAGCTCAGTCCAATATTATTTTTAGAAATCAGGAGGTGGAAGAATGTACAGAGACATGCTTCAAGTTTGAAAAGCCAAGATCTCTTTAAATTTGGATCTAAAGGCAGGAGTAGAAGAGTGAATACATTATGCCCAAAGTCTGGTCCTTGGGCTGGTAGTTTCAGCATCACCTGGGAGGTGGTCAGAAATGCAGAATCTCAGACCTCACACCTACTGAATCAGAACCTGCAGTTTCACGAGACCTCCTGGAGACCTGTACTCTTGTAAAAGTCTGAGAAGCGCCGATTTAGATGATTCTGAGATAAAGGAACCTACTTATTTTCTTAGAGCTGGGAAAGCCACCACTGAGTGGTGTTTTATATACATCACACATAACCTCAACAGAATGAACGTCAGTCACTCAAGGTCCTGATTTTCCTATCTTCACTCCTTTTGGAGATTCTGTTTATACTGTCATAAAGAATTAGAAAACACTGGACAGATGGCCAAGCAGAAGAAAAAAAATAGTCAGGAGGGTGCTGCAATTTTAGGGATGACCGAATCTTAAAGATCATTTAGCTGCTCGGTTCCCCTATCTAGGCAGCCCATGGCGATGTCCTTACATATTATGCTTCCATCAGGACTTGGTGAACAAAGTATTCTGAAAAGCTTTGCACATAAAAACTGGTGTTGCAGCTCTTTTGAAGCTGAAAGCAAAAAATCCCAGATAAAATTAAGCACCGAAATTTTGGAAATGTAGTTATCGGCAGCAGAATGGAAGCAAATTAAGCTTGTGAGCTCCAGTGAATTTTCAGCTGTTCTGCAAGGTTTCCTGTTAAAATGAGTCTGGCAGTGTTTGAAATATATTAGAAGCATTTTAAAATAATTTTAGTCAATTATTACTATTAGAAATGTCCATCTTTTTTAAAAAATGAAAATAACTCATTATGTTCTTGTATCCGTTCCCACTTTTAAGCCTCTTGAGCAAAAGAAACTCAATAATGATTGCACTCTAATTTTGATATTCTACATAAGAATGACCTCTACATTTACACCAAATAGTTGTTACTACAATTTTCAAAGGTATAAAATTTATATTATTCATTAACTTATACTTACTCATTAGCAATAAAGTTTAATCTGAAGTATTGTGCCTAGGGTATCAAATAAATTGAAAGAACAAATAGGAACAAAATGTATTATACAATATATTCTAGGACCCAGTGTGAGATAGTTCAGGTAGAGAAGAATTGCAAATAGTTACCTGGTGTCTTCATTTTGACCAGAATGTTTGCAGTGCCATCCAATTCTGAGTTTCCATTCATCCACCCTGAATGGTTAGAAAGCTAACTTCTAAAATACATATGAGACATCGGGAATGCTTTCATTGGTCATTTTACTATGTGAAAAGTTTACTGAAGTGGAAAATTCTTGGGATTCAAAAGTTGTTAGGCCCATCAATGATAGATGGAAAGAAAATGTGGCCCATATACACCATGGAATACTATGCAGCCATAAAAAAGTATGAGTTCTTGTCCTTTGTAGGGACATGGATGAAGCTAGAAACCATCATCCTCAGCAAACTAACACAGGAACAGAAAACCTAACACTGCATATTCTCACTCAAAAGTGGGAGTTGAACAGTGAGAACACATGGACACAGGGAGGGGAACATCACACACCAGGGATGGTTGGGGGTTAGGAGGAAAGGGGAGGGAGAGTATTAAAACAAATACCTAATGCATGTGGGGCTTAAAACCTAGATGATGGGTTGATAGGTGCAGCAAACCACCATGACACATGTATACCTATGTAACAAACCTGTACATTCAGCATATGTATCCCAGAAATTAAAGAAAAGTTAAAAAAAAATAGTCATTAGGATAGGTTGCTGACACCATAGGATCCTCTTTCTTATGAGTGTTTTTAATTACTACCAGCCCAGGTAGTACCACAATGATCCTATGGACTCCGTCCTGTTTCTTGAACCTTTGTGGACAGCCTGTCTATAAAGAAACCTTTTCAGAAATATCAAATTCTGCATGTGCCATGTGTTTCATTTGGGGACCCTGGCAGATTCAGGGGATGTAAACAACATTTATAACCAAAGAAAAGGCTTAAACCACAGGAACTGAGATGTTTGTTAAGTGGCTTGTTAGTAGCAGGCCTGAATAGAAATCCTATGATTTGCAACTCCCAGCAACTGCTTTTTCTCAAACTTGAAGTGAGAGATTAGATGCGGAGAGAATTATTCCCAGAGCATGTTCTCCCCTCAATACATTCAAAGAGGATCAGAATGTGTATCAGGGGGCTATTACTTGCCCCGTGGTCATTTCCTCTGAAATGCATTCAATGGTCCGAGCCCAGATCAGGCACTTTACATTGGTGGCCAGAAATTAGAAACCACCATTTCCTTTAATATTGTCACCCTGAATATGACTCAGATTTAGTTCATGAAACACACTCAGTGTCAGTGACTTTTTTATATTTCTGCACCTTTTTGTACTTCTTAAAGTGATGCTAGAGCCAGAAGCGAAAAGAATTAAGATCAGGCTACTTTTCACAAATGCACACATGCTATCATCGATGAAATATTATTCAGACCACTAGTGGTTTTTTTGTTTGTTTGTTTGTTTGTTTTGTAGATGGAGTCTCACTGTGTCAGCCAGGCTGTAGTGCAAGTGGTATGATCTTAGCTCACTGCATCCTCTGCCTCATGGGTTCAATCCATTCTCCTGCCTCAGCCTCCCCAGTGGCGGGGATTACAGGTGCATGCCACCAGGCCCAGCTGATTTTTGTATTTTTAGTAGAGACAGGGGTTTCACCATGTTGGCCAGGGTGGTCTTGAACTCATGACTTTATGTGATCCACCCGCCTTGACCTCCCAAAGTATTGGGATTACAGACGTGAGCACACCTGGCCTCAGACCACTTGTTTTTATTTTAATATAATGTATACATACCATATAATGATATCTTCAACAAAGTAATTGTGAGAGAAAAACTAATCAATGATTTACATGTGGTCTGTGCTCATTTAAACATATGTGTGTGTATATATATACACACACGCATATATTTATACACAACATACCTGCATATATACAAACACACACATATATATTTATTCTTTCATCTCACACATTTATTGAGATGTTCTACAGCTGTACACTGGCTTCTCCAGTGTTGAGGTGGGCAGAAAACCCACACTTACCAAAGCCAGGAAAGTCAGATGTGACAATTTGCTGTTGGGAACTAGGGCAGGAAGAAGAGCATATTAGGTCCTAAGTAAACATTTGATGATTGGTTGAGCAAAATTACAAGGAGTGAGTTTGAGTTTTTTCAGAAGCACTGCTTATCTTCCAACATTTTAACTTTATTATTTTTAATATTAAATCCATCAGCTAACATATTCTCAGGATTACCTATCTACAGGATAAATAGACTCTATGATATAAAGGCACTAGATAATGCCACAGGGAAGAAACAGAGTTGACAGGAGAGGAGGGTCAATATCCACTAAGTCAACATGACTTCTCGCACAGGATTGCCTGAGTGCAGGGCTATGAGCATACAAAACTATTTAGAAGTTCTCTATGAAAAACCTAATTAAATCATGATAGGACTCACTTTAAACTTTTAACTTTCAGTGATGGTATCATTTTTCTGTTCTTTCATCTTACTTATATTGAGGATGTGCCTCCAGCCCCACAGGGACATTCCTAGGGGGTATCTTCCCTTCGCAGAGTGAGTGAAGACTGGCCCTGAACCCATGGATCAGGAATTGGAATCTACAAAGGAAGGGGAGGAGGCTGGGGGTGGAATCACGAGATTGTGAATAAGGTAGGCAGGCCTTAAAAGTCACTGTGCAGGAAACAATAAAGTCATAGAACTGGGTGTTTGTGCAGCACGTTGTGTGGGAGTAGGAGAAAAAGAGTCTCTTTTTCTCTTGGTCAGGAATCAGATTGAACACGTTTGCAAAGATCAGTTAAATCATCTGAAGTGAAGCAGTTGTTGCTGCTTTTGGGTATGAGTTGCCTTTGTACATGTGGTTTAGCCTATACTCTGTTCCTTGGGTTGAAAAATAATAAACTGAGGTTGAACAAAATAATTGTCTTTCCTCCATGTCTGCCAGTGTTAGCTTTCTTACTCTGTTCTCATCCTTTGTCCCTTTGGATTGGACTAACTACATTTTATTTCTCCATCTTTTTCCTTCTGAGAGAGAAAGGTAGTGATTGTAAAGAAAGAGTGTTTCATGGAAGGCCATTACAAACTAAGAAAATAATTATTAGATTTTAGATATATCAATAGAAAGAACCTTAACCAATTATCCTCCAGCTTTGGGGAAGTATCCATCAATCATATTATTTGCAGATATTTTAAAATTTTTCATTAGAATTATCTATGAATCCAAGCCTGTGAGAATTAGTGATTGCACATACCTGGCCCTTTAACATTTCCCACTTTATTGCTAAACAGAGCTATATTTGCTTTAGCCAGTAATTTTGATGGTATAAAGTTAAAAATAAACATTCACTTGTGTCAAGAAAATACATTTTGTTAATTACAACCATTGAAGAGCATTTTATGTGTTTTTATTTAATTTTCATTTTACTTTGATATCATGTGACTGTAAGTTTCAGGATTCCTTAAAACCCATTAAAAATATGTTCTTGTCCTCTAATTATAAAAGTAGTGGATTCAAATTATAGGCATTTGAAAAATAAGAAAGAAAAAGAATACCACACAATCTCATTCTTGACAAAATCACTTAATATTTTGATGTATTTCTTTCAAGTGTTATTTTCTTTATACCAATATAACTGCTTAAGCCCAAAGCAAATTTTGGTAAGTGTAAAATTTTATGAGGTTATTTTCTAATTAAACTGCGCTTTACATATTTTTTCCTTTTAGCAATTTTTTTTACATCATTTTGGTTGAGTTCATGCTATTCCATTATAGAGCACTGTACATGGGTCTGAATTCAACTCAATAAATGGGCATTTTGTTATTCCACTGGTTATTATTCTAAGTGTTGCAATAAACATATTTATATATGAATCTTAGCCTGAGTCTGAAAATGTCTTTAAGATAAATTCTGGAAGTAGAATTAATGCAACAAAAGATACAAAATTTTGGGATAACAATTTTAAAATTATTAATATTTTCAATAATTTCTACCTTTTTATAAAGCTTATGAAGACTAATATACCTATCAGTCATTTAGAAGAGGTCCATTCTAGAAAAATATATTTTTGATTAAAAATCTATTTGATTTAAATATTTAAATATATTTATACTATTTAAATGTGTTGATTGGATTGCTAATGAGAATGTATTGGATAGCCATATTTCTGATTTTGTGAATTGTTTATTCATCTTTTTTCCAATTTTTTATTAGATAGTAGTCATTTTATTGGGCCCAACAAGAGTTTTATAAATTAAGAATGACACTATATGTCTATTATATTGTTGTAAAATTGTCAGTTTTGTTTACCTTTGAACTTTAATATATTTCCTTGACATTTAGAAAGTCAATTTTATGTTATAAAATCCATTGGTTTTTTCCTTTGTGAATTCTTTCTTTGTTTATAAATTTAGAAAGACTATATAGTCACAGATTTCATATTTAACTGAAATGCTTTTATTTGACGTTTCGGTTTAACATTTTAAACAATTGGGAAATAATTTTAGCACTGGATAAAGACAGATATTTGATATCTAGAAGTATTTTATGTTCCAGTATATTCATTCTGGAAACCACTGAATAATGTTGTCGATTTTTATACACTGATTTTTTTCTGAACACAAATCTGATATCTTGATCTGTTTATTGATTTTACAGCAGTCCACACTTTAAAATATTTACATTGAGCAATACATTTTAATATTTTATAGCTCAAGATTCTGCCAGCTCTTTTTGTTTAAAGGTGTTATGAGTGGCTTATTACAACTCATAAGTATGGTGTGTGGTTTTTTTTTATGTTTTCAGAGGCTCTACTTAGTCTTTTGGTTTTAAACTAGGATTTTTAGAATTGTATTTATTTTTTAGAATGATCTATTTTACTGTGATCAAATGTGTAACTAATACAAATTTCAAAACTAAACTTTAGAAAAGGCACGTCGGTGAAGTTATATGCCCATTGTCACTCAACAAGCCAGTAAATTATAGATTTGGAATCAGAACTCACATTATAACAATTTTCCAGTCTGATGTTTAACTCATGAAACTCATAACCCTATTGTTTATGGGCTGAAAAAACGTCTCGTTGTGGGGTTTCTTGCTCATAAGGAGCTTTCCCTATGGACTGTGGGACAGCCTCCCTATTGACTTGCAAAAGTTTCTCAAAGCCTTGATCCCAGAAAGAGAAGAGGCTCGGGACAATACCCTTGCCGTGTCCTTCTGTCTTTGTTAGAGCATAAAATAATCTTGGAAATATCTATTGTGAATGCTAATATAGATATAGTCTCTTTGGGAATAGGCCTAGGTTGAAAGGGGCAGGTTCCTGGAACATTATGGTGGCCTAATGATATGTCTGTGAAATAAAACAGTTCATTCCAAATCGGTTATTGTTCATGTTTAAGTGATTATAGCAGTGATTTAAGCCAAACTAAATATTCTCTTTCCACAGTTTACTTCAACTCATTCTAATCCTTCTTCACACAAACCTGTTCAGTTTCTATTCTTTTTCTTATGTGAGTATTTGATCATGCGGGCAAAATTTACTGATTGAAAAGAGTGTGGAAACTAAAAAAACAGAAAAGAACAAAAGAGTAAGTACTGTGTGGTTAGTGGGAGGTGGAGGGCTGGATTGATTGCAAGTGTTCTAAGAGAAAAATGACACATCCGACTGGGCATCAGGAATCATTTCTTGCCAATGAAATTTCTGAAGCTGTGGAATCATCTCTAAAAAGAAATGATTGAAGCCTCTTGTCTGAGCCACTTACAATTTCACCTAATAAAGCTTTTGAGAACTCTATACTGCTAGTAAGGGATGATGACTTAGTAAGTCCAGTCCATTGATTCTGTGATAGTCTTGGCATGACCTACTCATGGAATAACTTCATCATCAAATCTAAGACACCCTGTGAGCACTATATAAATTCATGCCTCCAATTTTTGGATGACTATTCAGATATGATTCTGCTGTTTGTAAAATACTTATATAAGAATGACTGTTCTTACATTTGTAAAAAATACTTTTTCCCCACAAAAGAATGTCTGCCTCTATCACGAGAAAAATGATTTGAAAAATAAAATACAAAAATAAGCAGAATTTGTCAAGATATAGTATACAACATCGATGATGCTTTATCTAGCTGTTGGTGTTGTTATTTCAAGACTAAAGAAGAGTGTTAGAAGTTCAATTATTATTTTATCAAAATAAAAGGAAAGGAAGAAGAAAACACTCTCAGTTAACAATTTGCATATCATACTTCAAGGCAATATAATTTAAAACAGCTGATCTAGGCCCAGCGCGGTGGCTCATGCCTGTAATCCCAGCACTTTGGGAGGCCGAGGTGGGTGGATCACGAGGTCAGGAGATCTAGACCATCCTGGCCAACATGGTGAAACCCCGTTTCTACTAAAAAATACCAAAAAAAAAAAAAAATTGTCTGGGTGTGGTGGCACATGCCTGTAATCCCAGCGACTCGGGAGGCTAAGGCAGGAGAATCACTTGCATCCGGGAGGCAGAGGTTGCAGCGAGCTGAGATTACATCATTGCACTCCAACCTGGCTAAAGAGTGACACTCCATCTCAAAATAAATAAATAAACAATAAAACAGCTGATCTAAATGCTCCAATTAGACTGATCCAAAACACTCAAATTAGACTTTACAAGCAAATAATCAATTCTATCTTGGCTTTAGCATTGCCTCTGGCACCCTTGTAATATGAATAGCTGAACAAAATTATAAGAGCCTCCCTTCTGGTGCCTGGGAAACTTATTAACAACTTGACATTCAAGGCGATGACTTCCCTATGTGAAAAGTTACTGCTAATACCTGATATTAGCTTGTTTGGGTTTTGACTAGTTCCTACAAAAAAGCTCAATTGCCAGTTCCCCTTTTGCTAAAGATTGATTCCCTTTCTAAGTCCTTTCAAAATCTAAATTAACCTGGGGATTTTCACCTTGACTTCTTTAGTTGCAAAGAGATATGACATGCAGAAACTTTCCTGTTAACCCATCACGTGAGACAGAGTTTGGTTTCTGTAATCGTAAGCTCAGAGCACTATAGAGAGCTTCTAAGTGGTAAAAAGAAAGGAAATTGGAAGGAGGAACTGAAGATATTTTTCTCCTATGAATTAGCACAAATACAGATTTATAGCCTACACATGTGTTTTGTTTTTACTGATGGTTGTAACTAGAGACACCTGTAAGACAGAGCCAAAGGGGAAGAGTTAAAAATAAATGGAAGAAAAACGTAATAATAAGCTACATTTCAGAGCTTGATTTGAAGCCTAGTATGTGAGACTTTAAAATTCCCCTTTCCTGGAAATGTTTTATCATTTAGCTTATGTAATTTAGCATACAGTATGAAGGCTGAAATAAAACATTTTAAAAAAGATTCTTTCAGTATTTCCAACGGAAATGTTGAGCTAAGTGTAGAATTTGTGGGATCAGTTAGCTTATGAATAATGATCCTTTATGCTGGCATTGGGAAATCCCTGTTCCCACAGCTAGTTCAATAAAGCAATTAATATCAATAAATGCTGAAGAAAGCAAATCTCTATTCACTTTTGTCTGGATTAGTTAACATGAGAAAAATCCTATCCGTCTCCTGAAGTATTTAACCTTCTCATAGGAAGACATTCTAATGGAAGGTAAAGTATGTTTTGACATATGTTTCTCTTGTCATACACCGTCTCATTCTTATAAAGTGATTCACCTTTCTACTACCCCCAGAAATTTTAAATGTGGTTTTCTATTTAGACCAGGATCTTGTGGCAAACTTGTGATGTCAATCTACTGTATCATTTTTCCTAATAAATTAACTCTAAATTTAGCTTCTGTTTAGATGACTTCCTTTAAAGGAAACATAACTTGCAGAATTCAGAATAACATTTCTTTTCTACTGCATAATGATTACACATTCCATGCAGAATAGTTCACATGTATTCAATGTACAGAGGATATTTGAGAAAAAGCAATTTTTGTGTGACATCACATACTTTAGCGAACCTTTTTGCACAGTCTACACAATGAGAAAAGGTTTCACCAAGGCCATGTGTGAGGTTTAATCGACCTTATTGATAGATAAGGATTTAGGCATTTGAACTTTCACAGATCAGCATTCAGTAAACCAATGTTAAGAACAGCCCTGAACTTTTGCTGCATTTGGCAACATTATTTGAGATTTCACACGCAAGCAATAAAAAGCTTAAAAGATATTATCCTGTAGAGTCCAAAAAATGTGGTAATAAGGTAAGAGTTGAAGTGCATTGTTGACATAAGAAACCCCTGGCTCATGCTTGATTTATAACACACACAGTTTCGTCAGAATTGGCATAAATGAGCTCTTCTGACAGTATAGTGATAACATACTGCAAGAATTGAAGCTGCCAATTCTTACACCTTCATTCTACTAGCAAAGAATTTTAAAACACAATTTCAATATTGCTACAATATAACACTCTTTTGCTGGTTCTCAAAAAATAAAAGACCCATTCTGCCTGCTGCTTATAAATTTGAGAATGGAGAGAAAGCTAACTTTGAATGTACCTAACTAAATGTGTGTGTGTGTGCGTGTGTGTGTGTATCTGTTAATTTTATATATACCAAAGTTATAAACAGGTAAAATTTATGGTGAGGTGCCTAATTACCAACCTATAATCAAATGATACTTTAATTTTGAAATAAAGTATAAATTTCAGGCCGGGCGCGGTGGCTCAAGCCTGTAATTCCAGCACTTTGGGAGGCCGAGACGGGCGGATCACGAGGTCAGGAGATCGAGACCATCCTGGCTAACACGGTGAAACCCTGTCTCTACTAAAAATAAAAAAACTAGCCTGGCGACATGGCGGGCACCTGTAGTCCCAGCTACTTGGGAGGCTGAGGCAGGAGAATGGCGTAAACCCGGGAGGCGAAGCTTGCAGTGAGCTGAGATCCGGCCACTGCACTCTAGCCTGGACGGCAGAGCGAGACTCCGTCTCAAAAAAAAAAAAAAAAAAAAAAAAAAGTATTAATTTCAAACCATACCTTAAAATTAAGTATACATTTAAAACCAGTACCTTAAAACATAAGTAGAGGCTATTATTATTACTCTCATTACACTAGGTTCTTATTATTTGCCATCTTGTCTGTGGGGATTGAATAAGAAAGAAGACAACATTTCTTACAGAAATTACATTTAAAAGTTACATTACAGTAAAGCAAGTAACAGCTTTTTCAGAGAAGTAAAAGTTTATTTTCGCAGTGTTTAAAGGAACACATATTGTGGAGGAAGGGGTATCAGGAGAAAAACATTGAGTATGGAAGAATGAAAGGACCATAACCATAAGCATTTGTTGTTTTTCAACTTCCTCATTAGTGAATTCTTTTAAAGCCTTTTGTGTTTAATTCAGTGAAAAATTACACCTTAAAATATTTTATCTATAAATTGAACTATGTTCAAAAGTGGCTAATATTATTAATGGTGTTTATATCAAGGGATAAATAATACATTAAAGAACACTGTGTATTATTTAATTATCAAAGCTTTTTATTTTGAGATAATTGTAGATTTACATGCAGTTGTGAGAAATAAAAATTCCAGAGTACCATTTACCCGGTTTTCCTTAGTAGTAATAACTTGCATAACTATAATACAAAATCACCAAGCAGGAGGTTTACACTGATACAAGGCACTGATCATACTCAATTTTTCCCAGTTTCACTTGTACTCATGTGTGTGTCTGTGTATGTGTGTGTATGTTTAGTTTCATAAAACTTGGTTACATACGTAAGTTCATATACCCACTCCCACGGGAAGGATACTGAACAGTTCCATCATCTCGCTTATCTCTCCTGTGGCTCTTTTATAATAACACCCACTTCCTCTTCTACTCTACCCCCATCCTCACCCTGACAGTCACTAAACTGTCCCCACTTTCTACAATTTTGTCATTTCAAAAATGTTATATTAATGGAATCATACAGTATATAAACTTGATATTAGCTTCTTTTCACTCGACAGAATTCACTGGAGATTCGTCTCTACTTGTGTGACATCCACAGTTAATTTCTTTTTATTGCAAAGTATATTCCATGATATCAATGTACAACCATTTGTTTAATCATTCATTTATTGAAGGACATCTGGGTTTTGTTTTGTTTCTAATTTTTGGATATTATGCCAAGTATCTAAAGACATTCCTGCTGTCTCTCTATCTTTGATTTCTTGTTTGAATCCATTATGTTCAGAGAGCATACTCTGTATGAGTTAATTCTCTTAAATGTGTTGAGGCTTCCTTTACGGTCCAGGACAGGGGTGCTTAAAAAAAAGAAAGTACATTCTTCTGCTATTGGTTGGCTTGTTGTATATGTGCCAATGAGATCCTGTTGGCTAACTGCATTGTTTAGATATATATCCTTGCTGATTTTCTGTGGAGTCATTCTTTCATTTGCTGGGGTGCTGGGAGAGGAGGGTGTTAAATCTTTAACTGTAATTGAAGATTTGTTTATTTCTCCTTGAAGTTTTATCAGATTTTGTTTCATCTATATCCAGAGTGTCTTCTTTGGTGCATATACATTTGAAATCATTATTATGTCTTCCTGGTAGATTGACCTTTTATTATTTTGTAATGTCCCTTTTTATCTCTAGTAATTGTCTTTGCTCTGAGGTTTGCTTTATCTGATGATAATACAACCACTCTTCCTTTTTGTTTTGGTAGTATTTACACAGGTATGTCTTTCTCGATCCTTGTATTTTTAACCTACCTATATTGTTAAATTTGAAATACATTTCTTTTAAATGCCATATAATTGGGTCTTTTTTAATCAATTATATTGATCTCTACCTTTCAATTGGTGTGTTTAGATTGTTTACATTTGTTATAATTATTGATACATTGGACCTTAAATCTGCCTTTTTATTATCTATTTTCTGTTTGTTGTCTCTATTTCTTGGGTCTCTGTTTTGTTGTTCTTGACTTCTATAGGTTACTTGGATTTTTTTTTTTTAGGTTTACATCTTGATTTATTTTGAGCATATCTCTTTGTTTAGTTTTCACAGTGGTTGCTCTAGTTATTATAATATACATATGTGGCTTATCACAGTCTAATGATATCAACATTTTACCACTTTCAGTAAATTGCAGAAACCTTACCTTCATATATGTCCTTTTTCCTTTCCTACTTTTAAGTATTATTGTCTTGCATATCAGATGGTGTTATATTTTAATTGATCTTAAAATATAGCTTATAAAACTAATGAGAAGGACAGTCTATTGTATGTACCCATATATGTCTCTGAGTGGAGAAGGGAAGTCTCAGGACCAGTAGGAAAAGGAAAAGGGAACATTCTTGCTGTCAGCCTGGTTCCTGATTAATTGGCCTTGCTGTGCTGACCTACTTTCCTGAGGTTGTTGATAGGACAATCCAGAGAAGGAACGTACCCACCTAGGCCGCCTTCTGTGGTTAGGTGGACAGTCAGGAAATGTAGGACTGAGTCATTGTCTTCTGTTGGGTGTAGGTCACAAGACACCCTGTTTTTTTTTCTGCAATCCCGGAGTCTCTAATCAGTTTTCTTTCTTTCCACCTTTCACCGTTCCCCATTTGATCTCCTACTGCATTATTTCCAGAGTTTGTCATTGTACTTAGTGCAGAGGAGGAGGGCGATGTAAGTCTATATTATCTTATCCAGATGGGATGTACCACACAGCGTATTTTAGCATATAAAAGATTTCTTTTCAGAAGTTGAAAAAAGCCATATTCTAACAGTTTGTTATAGGAATGGTAGAAATAAAGAAATATGGGGAATAAGAGGTTGGTGAGATAAGAATAGGTCTGATGCTGCTGAGTATGCAAAACATTAATTGAAAACAATATTTCAGTCACAAGCAGTTTTATACCATAAATAGGAAACAGCCCATATATCATTTACATAAAGGAAAAAGAGGAATCAGAAACTGGATATTTTGACAAGTGTCAAGACAGCAGTAACGTACTGTTTGTGTTAGTTTTGGTAATTTCCTTAAATCTTTCAAAGCCTGGTTAGAATAAGCTAATGTGAATTAGCTGCCAATGTAATAAAAAATTGTTGTCCTATAATTGTTACTTTTTGTCACAATTTCAAAAGTTTTATTTCTGAACTGATTCAACAGTTCAATAGATGAAGAATAGCATAGACAACTATGAGGAAATGAATAAAATTGGAGAATGTATATTAAGTATACATGAAGACTTAATAAATCTAGAGGAATTGAAACAAATAGGTTAGAAAATTAACAAAACGTAATAGAGAAGTCACAAATATATGGTCAACTGTTATGTGATGAAGGTGGTACTGCAATTTAATGAAAAATAATCTTAAATAACGTTGAATCAATTTTATATTCAAATATAAAGAAAAGGAACTTTAACCAGTACTTCACAGCATATTCAAAGACCAATTCCAGATGGCTCATAATCTAAATTTGAAAGTTAATACACTACAGATAACAGTAAAAGGTTTTCATGAACTTGAGACAGGTAAAAATTTCTCAAGCAGAATAAAAAAGTATTAAGACAAAGATTTGTAATTTCTACTAAATTCAAATTTAAAACTTCTGTTCATCATAAGACAATATGAAGAGTGAAAAGGCAATCCATGGAGTGGGAGAAGAAATTTGCAATGCATATATTTAACAATGGACTCTTATCTAGAATGTATAAAGGACTCTTACAAATTGAGATAAAAAAGACAGACGACCCAATTGAAAAATTGTCAAAAGACTTGAACAACACTTTACAAAAGAGATTGTCAGAATGGTCAATAAGCATATGAAAAGTTCCCCAACTTCATTATTCATCAAGGAAATTAAAATTAAAATCAAAATGAGATTACTACACACCCACCAGAATTACCAAAATGAAAAAAAAGAAAAGTTGGAAATATCAAATGATGGCAGAAGTGTGTTGCAACTGGAATTGCTATACACTATACCTGGTAGTATAAATTAGTTCAGTCATTTTGTAAAATTATTTGGTACTACCTATTAAAAGTGAACATGCACACAATTCTGTAAACCCAGCAATTCATGCCAATTAGCATATGCACATACATGCACCGAAATACATGCAGAAGAATTCATAGCAGTTTTGTTCATCACAGACAAAAACAGGAAACAACCAAAATGTCCATCAACAGAAACATAAGTAAACAACCTGTAGTATATTTACATACAGAAATACCATAGAGCTATTTTTTTTCAAAAAGAATTACTGTCACATACAACATGATAGACAAAATGTTGAGCAAAAGAAGTCAAACCATAAAAAGTACAGTTCATATAATTCCATTTGTTTTAAAAAAGCAAAATATGCAACAGTTTCTATAACAAAATTCAGAATATTAGTTTAAGTTTGGGTATTTAGTTTCTGAGAATGAACATGATGGAGGCTTCTGAGTACTTCACTGTGTAGGATTTATTAAGTTAGACACTTAAGATTTATGCATTTTAGTGGTATTTATGCAATGGTCAATTAAAATATTGATGGTAAAAATGTACCTACTTTTACTCAAAATCTATATTACAACTACTTGCTAATGACAAGAAAATGTGTAGAGAAAAGAGCCAGTAATACTTTTAAAATATTATGTTATTCATACCCTTTATCAAAAATACACAACTGAGAAAAATACAGGTGATTAGAAATCAGGCAATTCGAAATTTGTCAAGAATCTTCTTTATACTGACTATAAAATGTAGTGCATCACTTAACAATTTGGCATCAATTTTCTCATCTGTAAAATGTAAATTAAAATACCAGCTTCAATCAAAATCCTATCAGTGGTAGTATTTGAAGTTGACATGGAAAGTGTTACAACATTTAAAACAGATACAATTTAAGGTAGTTAATTCATGTTATTGAAGCAATATCATGATGTGCTTGGGAATAAATAAAATGGTAAGAAGAATTTCAGGTATCTTGGAGAAGATACTTAGAAGGCAAAATGGAGAAGGTGTAATTGACCAGTCTTTTGAGAGATTTCAATTCAGTTTATACAATTGAGTATAGGACATTTCTACTTAAAGGATGACTCCATCGTCCTGCTAAACCCATTTGATCTAAAACTGATCTCTTTGTACACAATATGGGCTGCCTGCTTCTGGTTCCTCTTATATGTATTCCAGTGAATTTCTGTTTCCCCAGATGTTCCACTTTCTAACCTCAGTATCATTCTTGTCTCTTCCCTCATCCTTTACCACTGCAGCCCAACAAGTTCTTCTCACTTGCTGCTCAGAAAAGTGAATACATTGAGAACAGCTGGAGGTGCAGCAGAGAAAAGAGTTTAATAGTCACAGGGCCAGCCAAGCAAGGAGACAGGAGATATTTCTTGAATCTTCCTCTCTGAGAATTCAGATGCTGGGGTTTTAAAGGGTACTTTGGTGGGGAGGGGGCTGGGGAACAGAAACAATGGGTTGCCTGGAAATGAAATCACAAGGGTGACAAAGCTGCTGGTGAGTCAGTACTCAGCTGAGGGTGCAGGACAGGTTGAGTCAGTCCTTAGTGTAGAACACAGGTTCAGGTGGCATCTCTTGGTCTATCAGAATGCTACATCTGAAAAATATCTTTTTTTTTTTTTTGAGACGGAGTCTCGCTCTGTAGCCCAGGCTGGAGTGCAGTGGCCGGATCTCAGCTCACTGCAAGCTCCGCCTCCCAGGTTCACACCATTCTCCGGCCTCAGCCTCCCCAGTAGCTGGGACTACAGGCGCCCGCCACCTCGCCCGGCTAGTTTTTTTTTGTATTTCTTAGTAGAGATGGGGTTTCACCGTGTTAGCCAGGATGGTCTCGATCTCCTGACCTCGTGATCCACCCGTCTCGGCCTCCCAAAGTGCTGGGATTACAGGCTTGAGCCACCGCGCCCGGCCTGAAAAATACCTTAAAGATTAGTCCTTTGGGTCTCATAATAGGGATGTTATCTGTAGGAGCAGTTGGGGGAGTTATACATCTTGTAACCTCAGTTACATGACTCTGGGACACTAAACAAGCTAAGCAAGCAATGGATGGCTATTGTTTAACAATACCTATTCCTTAGCAAAGTTCAGGGCCCTACCATGATTCTAAACCTGTGGCCCTTACTCCTTTTTACAAATTACAGTTTTTATCATTGAACAAGAAGGAAATCAGCTCAAGCAAAGGACTATGATGGCCTCCACACCATAATGAGCAAAAGCAATTTAGCCTGGTAGGTGCAAGATGGAGTCAATTATGTCAAATTTCTTTCACTACTATAATCTTTGAAAGGCAGTTTCATTACTTCTTTTCACAACAACCACAAATCATTTTCATCTTACCTCCTAATCTTTTACATCATCTACTTTTTTTCTCTGTCCTGTCACGACCTAATTAAGACCACTCTCATGTCTCATCAAAATTGATATCATAAAATCAAAAACAAGTTAGTTACTTCCTAAACACAATGGGGGTACAGGCATCATAAATATATTCATTCAAAATGGAAGCAATTGTCCAAAACAAAGGGGCTACAGTCTCCATTCAAGTCAAAAATCTAGTGGGGTAGTTAAATCTTAAAGTTCCAAAATGACCTCCTTTGACTCCATATCTCACATCCAGGTCACACTGACTCAAGAGGTGGGTTTCCATGGTATTGGGCAGCTCCACCCCTGTGGCTTTGCAGGGTACAGCCCCTTTCCTAGCTGCTTTCATGGGCTGGCATTGAGTGTCTGTGGCTTTTCTAGGTACACAGTGCAAGCTGTCATTGGATCTACCATTTTGGGGTCTGGAGGACAGTGGCCCTCTTCTCTCAGCTCCACTAAGTAATGCCCCAGGGGGATTCTGTGTGGCAGTTTCAACCCTACATTTCCCTTCTGCACTGCCCTAACAGAGGATCTCCATGAGAGCACTGCCCCTGCAGCAAACTTCTGCCTGGACATCTAGACATTTCCATACATCCTCTGAAATCTAGGTGGAGGTTTCCTAAACTTAATTATTGACTTCTGTACACCCACAAGCCCAACACCACAAGAAAGCTGCCAAGGTTTGGGGCTTGCACCCTCTGAAACCACAAGTGAGCTGTACCTTGGACCCTTTTAGCCATGGCTAGAGTGGCTGGGATTTAGAGCACCAACTCCCTCGGTTGCACACAGCAGAGGGGCCCTGGGCCCAGCCCACGAAACCATTTTTTCCTGCTAGGCATCTGGTCCTGTGATGGGAGGGGCTGCCACAAAGGTCTCTGACATGGCCTGGAGACATCTTCCCCATTGTCTTGATGATTAACATTCAACTCCTTGTTACTTATGCACATTTCTTCAGCAGGCTTGAATTTCTTGTCAGAAAATGGGTATTATTGCATCATCAGGCTGCAAATTTTCCAAAGCTTTCTGCTCTGATTCCTCTTGAATGCTTTGCTGCTTAGAAATTTCTTTGGCTGGTATACTAAATCATCTCTCTCAAGTCAAAGTTCCACAGATCTCTAGGGCAGGGGCAAAATGCCACCAGTCTCTTCATATAGCAAGGGTAAACTGTACTCCAGTTTACAAAAACTTCCTCATCTCCATCTGACACCACCTCTGCCTGGACTTTATTATCTATATCACTATCAGCATTTTGGTCAAAGCCTTTCAACAAGTCTAGGAAGTTTCAAACTTTCCCACATCTTTCTGTCTTCTGAGCCCTACAAGTCTCTAGGAAGTTCCAAACTTTCTCACATTTTCCTGTCTTCTTCTGAGCCCTCTTAACTGTTCCAACCTCTGCCTGTTTCCCAGTTCCAAAGACACTGTCACATTTTTGGTTATCTTTACCATAGCACCCCACTACCTTGGTACCAATTTACTGTATTAGTCTGTTTTCATGCTGTTAATAAAGACATACTCAAAACTGGGTAATTTATAAAGGAAAGAGTTTTAATTGACCCACAGTTCCACATGGCTGGGAAGGCTTTACAATCATGGTGGAAGGCAAAGGAGAAGAAAGTCATGTCTTACATGGTGGCAAGCAAGAGAGAACTTATGCTGTGGAACTCCCAGTTACAAAACCATCAAATTTTGTGAGACTTGCTCACTACCATGGGAACAGTATGGGGGAAACTGCTCCCATGATTCAATTATCTCCACCTGGTCCTACCCTTGATATTTGGGGATTATTACAATTCAAGGTAAGATTTGGGTGGGGACACAGCTAAAGCATATCACCCTCTTTGAAATTCTGTAACTCTTTACTCCAGATAGTTATAGTGGGCTTTCAGCCGGATGAAGTTGTAAATGTGAAGAAAAAAAAAACTGAGAAGTCAACAGAGGAAAGTAGTAGTGTCAGAGAAATCATTGGAAAGGTGGGAGAGGGCATATCAGTGAATTCTTGGATGGGAAACAACCTTGCCAGGCAATCCAAGTTATGCTCTGAAGTAACAAAGGAAGGCATCTGAGGAAGGGGTGGGGTTGGGGGAAAGACAGAAAAAGTAGTGCTGATGAGAAAAGCAAAACAAGATCCTCTTCCCTTATTGGACTGCACAGAGTTGGTGTGAATGCTTTTGAAAACAAGCTGAATAGAATTTCATAAAGATGGGATTAATGGAGTTTTCCAAGAATAAAGAGTGGCCTGTGGAGAGTGGGAGATATAGAGATTATTGAATAACTATTGGGAAGGTACATCACAATCATATTGAACTCAAGTGGAAAGAATTGCCTCCTCTGTAGTCAGGAAAACAGAGGTAAAAGAAATTCATAAACCCAGAAATTTAGCAACATAGACATAAAAAATTAGCCAAGGAATGATTACGTAGTTTCATATGCCAATTACTGTATTAAGATTAAATATTCTTTTTTGTTAATAATTTTAATAAAAATTTTACTATTTGAATATCCCTTAAAAGTTCTAGTTAGGGTATCATAAGCTAGAAACATGGGTGTATTATTTTCTGAAACATATTATTTTGGGGATAAAACATGTTACACAAATCAGGATAGGTTATGTTATATTGCATTTACAAATAGCCCCAAATCTCAGTGACCTGTATATTCATTGATTTATGTTACATTTCCATTATCAGTAGAGAATGCAAATTCATCGTACATCCTCAGGTACCCATACTACAAAAACTCTATCTCGACAGATCTTTCATGATATTGATGACAGGAATGGTCATCACACACTCGTTCTCAAAAGCTTTCCCTAGAAATAACCGATGCCACTGCCACCTGAATTTCATGGGCTAGAACAAATTGTGTACTCATGCCCAATTCCAAAAGGCAAGGAAAAGTGAGATTCTACTAAATGCCTGCATAAAGAAACAACTAGAATATTTGAATGGCCATAATGATAACTTTGAATGGGTAACAACAAGTAGGATAGTGAAAAATCTTATTCTGAGCCTTCTATTTAATAAAATGGCACTAAGAAGATAGGGCAAGGAAGAAAACTTAGTCACTGAGAAGTGGAATGAGATACCAATGTGAAATAACTAGTAATTGGCAGAGCTACAACTGAGTTTCAATGTCTGAATCTTCCTTGTGTAGTATATATCATTTTTAAGTGTATAACCTACTTCCTCCTCTTTCACAGACTTTATAAAAAGACCTGTACATTCATATTTCTGTAACATGCTAACCTTTGCTTTGTCTCTTTTAATTCTCTCCTCTTCGAGAAAGTTGCCAAAATAAAGGGATATATTAAAGGGTATCTTGTACATCAAGCCATCTTGGTTTTATAGGTATATTGTTATCACTATATTTAAGAGAACTTTGGGGTATATATTTTTTTCAATATTAAAGAAAAAAAGGGCTAGGCATGGTGGCTCATGCTTGTAATCCAAGCACTTTGGAAGGCCAAGGCAGGATGATCACTTGAGGCCAGGAGATTGAGACCAGCCTAGACACTATAATGAGACCCCATCTCTACAAAAAATAAAAAAATTAGCCAGGCGTGGTGACACATACGTATAGTCCCAGCAACTCACAAGGCTGAGGTGGAAGGATCACGTGAGGCCAGGAGTTAGAGGCTGCAGTGAGCTATGATCACACCATGGCGCTGTAGCCTGGGCAACAGAGGGAGGGACCCTATCTGGAAGGAAGGAAGGAAGGAAGGAAGGAAGGAAGGAAGGAAGGAAGGAAGGAAGGAAGGAAGGAAGGAAGGAAGGAAGGAAGGAAGGAAGGAAGGAAGAGAGGGAGGGAGGGAGGGAGGGAGGAAGGGAGAAAGGGAGGAAGGGAGGGAGGAAGGGAAGAAGGGAAAGGAAGAGAGAAAGAAAGAAAGAGAAAAAAGAAAAACAATGTCTTCCTGGCCCTAGAAAGAAAGCAGTTTGCTCAACCTGTTTAATTGAGATGGATCAACTTTATGACAAAGACTTTTAACTAAAAGTGTAATCTATAAAAACAATAAAATAAATGATGTTTGACTCATACTCTGCATTGTCTATGGAGTGAAACTTAAGCGTCATGCTATGCCTGTCATTACAAATCCCCAGCTGGAAATGGCAAGACAATCACCTGCCTGAACACTGATTCAAAAACAACTGCTCTCAGGATTCTGTCTAACTTTATCATTTCAAGAGTAAGAGATAGGATTATTCAATCTTAAAAAAATCACTTCCACATTTAGAAAATAATGCCACATACTGGGAATATCCACTTTCTATACCCCTTTTCTACCAAAAAGTTTATAAGAGATTTAGCTGTGATACTTAATCAATCACAATTTGCTAATGATATCAAAGCGGCAGATTCAAGTGCACTTTAGATCATTTGAAAAGCTTTCTATTTTTCATGTACTCCTTTTGTCTGGTGTAGAATAACCTTTAAAACTGTCTCAACCCCCTCTTTAGTAAAAAGACAGAGACTAATCACAAATGGGAACTGATTGCTGTTCACCAAACTTGAAATAAAATGCAGGTCTAAAGCTTTATATGCAGAAAAGATGGAATCCTCTTATCCTCATATTGAATATGATTGCTGTCTCCCCACCCTTTGACATCCATTACCATATTAAGGACATCTTTACAGAGAAATGAAGAAAGTACAGATTTATATTTGATAGTCATGTTAGTTCTACTAAATACTTCTTTAATTTTTGTTTGTTTTACCTGATTTAATTGGTCTCCAGCACACCTCTTCTTTCTTCAACCTATCTTCTCTAAATGTCCTTAGAAACTGTTGCTATTGGCATAGTTTCTACCTGAAAATAATTTAAATTTCTGGGTTATGTACAGGAAATGTTGCTTAATTACCAGTTCCGGAGTGACTTGCCACTTTTCAGAAATACATGAGCCCAGAACTCTCTACTCACTCTCCCTATCAGAGTTTGCACCCTGGGTTTTTTGGGCTGAAGTGTGTGTGTGTGTGTGTGTGTGTGTGTGTGTGTGTGTGTGTGTATTCTGAACATATAAATACTAAACATATTTATCTATCAAAATTTATAAACCAAGAGATGTAACAGAACCTCCCAAATTATTGTTTTCTCTTGATCATAGTCAGAAGGCCCACAGTTCTTTGAGAAAAGTTTCCTGCCTCATGTGGCAACTACAGCCTTCAGCTAGGGCTTGTGCTTTGCGGTTTTGTTTACCTCGCTTTCTTTACTCATGAGTGTTTCTTTCTGACTTCTAGAAGCATTTCAGTTTGTCACCCTGTTCTATATAAATCAATTACTTGTTTGGCAGTGCTAGAGCTGGAATTGTGTCCCCACGAAATTCAAATGTTGAAGCCTTAAATCCCAGTACTTCAGAACATGACTGCATTTGAAGATAGGCCTTTAAATAGATGATAAAAGTAAATGAGGCTCTAGGGAGGGTTCTAATTTGACCTGACGGATGTTCCTCTGAGACAGGTAATTTTGGATACACAGAGCGATACCAAGGGTGGGTGTGCAGAGGGATGAGCACGTGAAGAGGCAGCAAATAGGCAGTCATCTGGAAGCCAAGGAATGTGGTCTCAGCGCAACGAAACCCACTGACACTTTGACTTTGGACTTCCAGTCTCCAGAACTGTGAGAAAATAAAATTTGTATTGTTGAAGCCTGTCTGTAGTATTTTGTTATGTCAGCTGTAGCAAACTAATACAGTCAACATCACACTGAAAGAGCTGAATAGCTTTTCACAAATACGGAGAATTAGGATTTTGTTCTTCACCTAATGGGATGGCATAATTTAACATTTAGGATATGATATGCTTTACAAGCACCTTTGAGGTTCTTAAAGACCCAAAAAGAAAAATAAAGTTTGGACCATTGCCCTTTCAAAGGGTCTGAAGTGCAGGCAAAGAACAGATATGCTTTATTTACTAGTAAACCAAGGACAGACAAATGAAAGACTGATTTCAAATATGAGCCCCAAAACAACAGTCACAAGGAATGAAGCTGCTGATTTACCATAGAGCTGCTTCTTATATGGACAATATTACATTGATACTTCAGAAGGAGTAAATTTTTATTAATGTAAAAAATAAAGTTAATGATTCCTCTGAAAAACTTAGATGTCAGCTGGTTGAGAAACTTAGGGCAAGAGGGCAACTAGCCAGTTATTTAACCGTCATTTATTATTCAGAAAACAGAAATGAGAGAAGTCTGACTTCTCATTCCCCCTTTCTCTCTCTTTGCCTCACTTCATCAACTAGGGATCTGTTGGATTCACCCCCTTGGCTACTTTTCAACTAGTCAACTCCAACCTTACCCACATCCTGAGCATTTCTGGTCACTGCCAAAGATGCATACTCTCACACCTGCTCATCTAACTTCTTCCTTATTTTCCTTGTGATTTCTCTCCTTTGGTAGTTTTTTCCCTGTTTCTTTTTTCAAAACCTTTCTAGCCTCTAAAATACCACACCCGAGCAAATCAACTTCTTAGCAGAGCTGGCTACATAATCTGGGGAAGGAAGGCCTGTGTCAAACAAAAATGAGGGCACTAGCTTAGAAAGCAGAAAAATGTAAAGCTAAAGGCACTAGAATATAAAGCCTTTTCATTTTAAAATATTTTATTACCAATAAAACACAGTGGGGGGCCAGGTATGAGAGCTCATATCCCAGCACTTGGGGGAGGCCAAGGCAGGAGAATTGCTTGAAGCTAGGAGTTCAAGATCAGCCTGGGCAACATAAGGAGACCTGCATATCAACAAAAATTTTTTAAAAATTTTTAAAAATTAGGCAGTGCAGTGGCATGTGCCTAGCTACTCAGGAGGCTGAGACTGCAGGATCACTTGAGCCCAGGGGTTTGAGGTTACAGCAAGCTTGAGCTATAATTGCACCACTGTACTCCATCCTGGACTTGTCTCTTAAATAAATAAATATATATTGTCATATATATATCTCATATATAATATATATCTCATATGTATATATGTTTAAGAGACAGTCCCAGGATGGAATACAGTGGTGCAATCTTATATATCACGATAAAGGTAATAGGATACATGAGTAAAAACAAACTTACAAATTGCAAAAATTAATATTTTAGTATAACTTTATAACACGCAATAAATAATATTTTATCAATATGATATCTTGATTGATCATAAGATTTTCCTGGCTTGCTTTTCTGAAAATTTATACATTAAGTCATCAAAGTTTATATGTTTAACAACTTATTTTCAGTTGATAAAACTGAAAATGATGTCATTCACTCTTGGCAAATAAAGGTTGCAAAATTTTTTGATGATTTTTAATTTTGAGAAGGATATTTCTGCTGATACAACTGTTACTAAAACAGTTCAGTGTATTTTATAGGCTGTGATGACATTGTAATGAATTTCTTACAAATTATTTTGAAATATAAATTTTGGTACATCTATAGCTAGTGATTCTTAAGGAGTAGTTTTTCTTGAGGTATTTAACTTGATACAAATCTGTTCTGTGTAAGTCTGTTACAACTTCAATATATAAATGTAATGTAATTAATATATAAATATATGCATTTAAAGGTAAATTTATACAACAGCATTTTAATTTTTCCACCAATATTTCCTATAACTTGTGGAGATTGTACAGGAAACCAAAAGTGGATTTAAGCATTGTATATAATTCAAAAGTTCAAAACACACATGAATGTTTTTTATAGCTGTAGCTTCAGTTACAGGAAAAATAATTTTAAAATTGCCTTCGTGATTAATAATTAATTGACTCAAAGCTTCATATGAAAATAGCATCCTTTCCTGTAGATTATGACTATCTTAAATTTAACTTCTGTTAAGTCTGTGGATATGTGCTTTGAAATTGTGGCAGTTTTTAAAACCAGAGATTATAAACTCTTTGAAGAATTTCAATATTTCTGTGATATTCTTTATTTTAATGTCTACACATACACTTTTATTTTGTATGAATTCACTGGCAAGGTATAGTGCATGGGCACTAACAGCTCCTGTACTGCTGCTCAGGGTGAAGAGTATTTGTGCAGATGCTTCCGATCCAGGCTCCAGGTCGTGGCACTCCTCAATCCAAGCCTTCCTCTTTCAAGGAACGGTAACCCCTGCCAGACTTCTGTGATTATGGTGGCTGCTGTTCACACTCTTGCCACTGCCAGTTTGGATCATGGTCTCCATCTGGCCAACGCCTTGGGGCAGTCATGGACTTAAAATAGTAGCTTCTCCCACAGTCCTTTTCTCCTCAGCTCTTTGTCTAATTCAGCTGAAACACCATGTATTCAGTTGCCCAAACCTGAAATCCAGGCGTTTCTTTCACTCTTCTCTCTTGTGCATCTTGTCTATCAATATCTAAATCTTCTTAGTTTCCATATTACTCAAATGGTCAGAAGCATTTGACATTGAGCATATCTAATGTATAAATACCCTTCCTCAATACCCTTTTTTTTTCAAGGGTGGAGTGCAATGGCACTATCTTGGCTCACCACAACCTCTGCCTCCCGGGATCAAGTGATTCTCCTGACTCAGCCTCCCAAGTAGCTGGGATTACAGGCATGTGCTACCATGTCTGGCTAATTTTGTATTTTTAGTAGAGATGGGGTTTCTCCATGTTGGGCAGGCTGGTCTCATACCGCTGACCTCAGGTGATCCGCCTGCCTTGGCCTTCCACAGACTCAATACCTTTTAGAACATTACACTCTCTTTCTTTTTCTTTACATTTACTAAGCACTCCTTCTCAATCTCCTTTGTTTTTCCCTCTGCTTCTCTTGAATGCCTAATGCTGGAGTTACCACAGTTCACTCCTCAGCCCTCTTGTTATCTTTACTTATATCCAATTATTGGTTATCTCATCCACACCTAGCTTTAGAGATTGTCTCTATGCTGACAACCATTACATTTATGTCTCTTACCCAGGTATCTTTCTAAACTGCAAATACATCAAATACATATCTCTCTCTTTTTTTGGATATTCAGTAGATACCCCTAACTGCTTGGAGATACAACTCTTCTCACCACTTTGATCCCTATGACCCCAGACTCTTTTCTTCATTTTTCACTTAAGATCTATACCTCTAAAACACTGCATATTTTGCTTATTTGTTGATTGATGTTAGTGTTTCTTCTTCTTGCTAAGGAGAGACGGCTGACAATTTCATTCATCAATGGATCTAAAATACCTAGAGCAGTGCCTACCACTTTATCATATTTTAGGTGCTAAATAAATATCTGTGTTTTTTTTTTTAATCAATACAGCCTCTTCAATTTCTCTAATATCTCCTGTTCTCTTTCCCACCTTCAGCTACCCTAATTCAGACAACAACATTTTTAGTTTAGTTTACTAAACTGAACAGCTGCCTAATTCTTCTTCTGCTCTACAGTCTTAATCTCTATACATCCATTTTCTACTGACAAAGAAAGTCCTTTGACCAAAACCTTAAGCAGGCTCTTCTTAGTCCTCTGTTTGACTAGGCTGGAGTTTAGCCTTTCCTTTCTGTCCTTGTAGAACCCACTTTAAGCAAAAATCCTGCTAGGTCAATTTAGCAAAAATCCTCTACCCTTGGTATCTGACGGCTCTATCTTACCAGCCTGGTCTCCCTTTAGTAAGAATTTCGTGGAGTCAGTCTGGCAAGACTCTCCCTTACACCTGAGTTTGCTCTCAGTAATTCTTCATCCACTCTCCCCGACCCTACTGCTTGGCTATTAACCCCCGAGTATCCTTGTTAGAGTCAGAGTTGAGTCCACTCTTGATCTCCCACTGCAAGACCCCATTGCAGTGTTCCCTATACCTATTACAATGCTTTGCCTTTGGAATAAAATTTGCCTCACCCTCTTTAACAAGCTTCATGAATAATTTTTTTCTTTAACACTATAATCAGAACTGACTTCTAAAAATAGCAACCATATCCTCTTCTGCTTGAAGTTTTCCAATAGCATAGTATTTTCCTCAATTTATAAATAGCCACAATTATAGTTTGATTTAAAGACGTCATCAAGTTGCAATCTATCAATTTCCAACAATATCTTCCAGGAGATTTCTTAATTTTATACAACCGTGTTTGAGTAATTTTTAAAATCCAAGTACGAGATTTGTCCTATTTCTTAATGACAAAGTTTTATGTTATGTAAAACACAACTTTTTGTGATACTAGAAAAAGTGCATTTCAGTAGGGCGATGAAAATAGTCTTCATTTGTGCAAAGTTTCCATTAGCTACGTAGACTAGTGCTGTTTAATTGGAATGGAATTGGTGACAAGAAGTTCTAGGTTATCAATGTACAATGCAAAAATGTATACTGTGAAGGAAATATTCTTTATGGTCAAATAGAGCAGCCACAAGTCATAGAGGCTATTGAGCACTTGAAATATGACTAGTGCAACTGAGGAGCTGAATTCTTCAATTTTATTTAATTTTAACTTAATTGAAATAACTGTAGGGTGCTAGTGGTTGGCATATTGAACAGCACAGTTCTAGAGATTCTATATTAGATATATGTTATAGAATATATATTCTGAATCGGGACATAGATTAATGGACATTTTCAAACTTATATTGCATCTGGGTATATATCAATAGACTTGTAGGTTGCTCACTGGTCAATCATGGTGCAAGAGTGAAACTCTTTTCAAAGTGTCATTTTTATAAATCTGAATTTCTCTGGAAAGAAAATTATGAAATTTACTCCAGAACTGTGAAAATTAGGCTATTTGAATTATAGTTCTTCATTATTTTGGTATGCAAAGTGTGACATGATGTAAACCTACACCATTGGGTGTGTGTATATGCTTATAATTATGTCATCAGTTTACCATGTTTATCTAAGAGAAACAGCTATTTTAGAAATGCAGATTAAAATAATTACTGTAACAGTCTGTTGCCATCCATTCTATTACTGCACAGGTGTAACTTTATATAATTTCATAGGACACAATAATAAAAATGTGTCAGGAAAGGAAATGAAAATAAAAACTGTGTCAGGAAAGGAAAGTATGGTGTAGGATTTTTTTTTTTTTAATTCACAAACTACAACTCCGATATTGTTAGAAGTAACATTTTTACAGTTGAAACTAGCTATTTTATAATGTACTATTTGTCATTGAAACTGACCTAACTAATATTTAAGAATTGAAAATATATACAAGTTATTTCATTACCCTGTTAATATAGGTACAGTTAGGTGATTATAATTTGGAAAAGTAATTTCAAATGTTACAATAAAAATGTATTAATATTGATGAAGTAGAAGAGCAGTTATTTTACTATCATTTTATAATTTATGCCTATGACATCTGTTATCCCCTTAGATATTCAAATAAGTAAGTCTACCACCAGGAGTCTGGACACTTACTTCTAGGTGTTTTGTCTTGTGATAGGATAGATAATCTCTAAGATTCTAGATTTTAATTTTTGTCCCAAACAGACATACTCTTCATGAATGTATATACTTTAAACAAAACAAATGGCATACTTTACCACTTAATAATGTACTCTTGAATGAAAGTGGAATGATGATGATGATGATGATGATGATTATTGTTAGAGATGGAGTTCCTGTCACCAGGCAGGAGTGCAGTGGTGCAATCTTGGCTCACTGCAACCACCGCTTCCCAGATTCAAGCGATTCTCCTGCCTCAGCCTCTTGAGTAGCTAGGACTACAGGTGCGCGCCACCATGCCCAGCTAATTTTTGTATTTTTAGTAGAGGCAGGGTTTCACAATGTTGGCAAGGATGGTCTTGATCTCTTGACCTCGTAATCTGCCTACCTTGGCCCCACAAAGTGCTGGGATTACAGGCGTGAGCCACGATGCCCACCCTGAAATTGGAAGTATTTTTAAATATTATATTTTAAAAGACAAAACAAAGTATAACAAGAGTAAATCCAAATTTTATATATGCATATATAACTATAACTATAACTATATATATATTTAGTTTCTCATTAATACCTAATTCTTATAAATGCTTTCTTTTAACAGGATCTTTATCCTGCCTACTGTGACAAATTATTTAATGCAACTTAAAAAAAAGTACATAAAATATCAGTGTACAAATAGAAAAAGAAAATTGAAAACTACAAGAAGTTGGAAAAATTAAATATTTCAAAAACTTAGCATTATATAGTTATTGTAATTGAGCCATAAATTCTGCTTAACATTTTCTAGAAATAAAAATATTTTTAAAAAATGTAAAAGGAAGCCCAAAATATCACAAACATAGAATGGTATAAATGGTTACGGTATTGGAATGAAAGGAGATGAGTAATTTGACATTTATAATCTTGTCCTTGTCTGATAGTAAAATATACAGTTGTCTGTGATAATAGAAATTTAACTTCTGAAAAACTTAATTCTGAAAGTTACTTATAAATGATCTTTACGTGAGCAACATTGAACAACATAATGGAAAATTCCTTTGATAGTGTTTTTTCAGAATAGACAAGAATGTACTTTATGTGACCATTTTATTTGAATGTTTTATTCTTGGGAAGTAGGCTAATATGTCCAGGCATATGGATTTCTGCTTCTAAAATGGTTTTTTAAACAGCTTAGAAATTAAAAGTGAAGTAAATAGTGAGTGTCTCGGCCATCCTGTCTTAAATATAGATTCTCTAAGCTATACTTTCAACAGGAGCATTGACGTAGTTCAAGACTGAGCTATAGTAAATGTCTGAAGACAAATGTGTTGTGGACTAACAATATCCCAGCTCTCTGCATACTGTGTGTGATAGTCATAGTATTTACTCTGTACATGACAATTCAGGAAACAATTATGTTTTATTCAAAAGAGTGGGAATTTTTTTGCATAATGTATGGGATTAAATTGCAAAATTCATTAGAAACTGATCCAAATAGTTCCTAAACTGGATCACTGAATTATACGAATAAATTATTATTTGGGAAGCTGGATTTCCACACCACAAAGCGCATACAAGATTATTTTGATCAGGAAAAATCGAGAGCAGATATGATTACCCACTTTGGCCATAAAATTAATTACTACCGTATATTGGAATACCTGGTATTTGCATAGTTTTATAAGGATTTAATGAATATGTACTCCCAGGCTAATAATTTGAATGACCTACAGTATACAGTAATTATAATCAAACATCATTCTGTTGAACTTTTATTTTCTCTTTTCTTATTTAGAACAACTCATCTGGAATTTTCAATATAAAGTTAAAATCTTCTTAGATAGTATAAACGGCTCTATGGACTCACAGCAGATTGGTACCAAAGACTATTTTATTCATTTTTTCTCATCTGTCAAGGGTGGTACTTTAACACAGTCTTAAAATTTACTTATCCAGCATTTTTGTATACCTTAGTAATAATTATATCTTCTATTTCTATCTCTTTTGCAATAGGGATGATATTTAAATTTATGAAACTTCTATAGATTGACTTCTTGGAATTGATTTCTCAGTGCCTCAATATCATCAGATATTTACTTCTATTTTATATTAGTTATCATGTTTCATCTTACTTGTGTGTTTATAAATTTCTCTTTCAATCTTGGCTACAAATTAAAACCACTTGAGAAGCTTTAAGAATACTGATGCCTACACTCTCGTTTAAGCTGAAATTATGATTTAATTGGTCTGAGGTACCATCTGAGCAACAGTACTTTGGGAACCTTTCCACTTTATTCTAATGGATGGCCAAGTTGAGAATCACTGCTCTAGACTGTACTATTATTGAGGGCAGGGGGCATGGCTTATTTACCCCTATGTTTGCTAAACACTGTGCCTGCCTGTATGAAATTTTCAAACACATGTTACTAGATGTTATCCAACAGCAAAGACCCAGTCATTCAGTTATATTCAGAAAGGTATTCCAAAGTTTGAGAGAACCAAGTTTCTATAATTCTCAAAGACTTCAGGGCTTTTTTCCTCAGAAGTCTTAATCTTGTTTCTGAAGACTAAAATATTTCATTCTAATATTTTATTAATCATACAATTTTCTATTTTTTTCTTCTCTCATGGACAAGTCAGGAAACAAGAAAAAAAATATGATTTTATGTTACCTACACATACTTAACACTGTGATTAATTTTCCCCATTAGATAAATCATCTAGGCTTTCCCTTTTTAATGTGATCTCTCTTAACTCCTCATTCTTTCAGTATTTAATTTTCAATTAAATAAAATAAATTACATCCCCAAATGTCATGCACCCAGGATTGGCCTACTTTAGAAATAATTTCTTCTCTGTATAATCATCTTAAACCAAACCGACACCTGAACATGACTTTAAATCAGTGATATTCAATCAGAGACATATCTAGGGACATTTTTGGTTCTTACAAGGAGGAAGGGAGTGCCACTGGCATCTATTGAATAGATGCCAGCAATGCTGCTAAATATCCCAGAAAATTCAGGACAGCCCCACCACAAGGAATAAATGTGTCTTTAGTGCTGAGATTAAGAAGTCTATTTAAATACACGTGCAAATTACACATAAGCATTTTTGAATAAATTATATTATTTTTCCATGGTTTCCTTCTACTATAAATCAACGAATAGTCTGAGAATGATTACTGACAATGTAAAACAAAATGTGAATGTCAAAACACTTTGGCATTATATAAAAACAGAGTTATTCCTGATAGCCAGGTGGTAGAATAAGCCAAGCATCAGGCCCAACACTTACTAATATAGGTAGCAGATCTCCAGAGAAGGTGAAATTTTCAATCACAGAACGTCTGCTACACCATGATTCAAGTAGTGTTTTAAAGGAGTGGGATTCTGAGATTTGGGATTGTTACATCTGGGTTCATGCACTCCAGCATTTTGAAACCTTTGCTCTTCCTGTACATTCTGCGGAAGTAGCTCTGTATCCCTATTAAAAGCTAGCCCACCTCTCTTGATGAAGACAATGTAGAGACCTGTGCTTTGCATTATAATATATCCTCCTTTTTTTTTTTTTTAAGCATCTACCACCACTTTTTCTCCTGAACAACAGACCACAAATAATATACTATCTAGCGAAATGCTGAGAAATGCTGGGACCTGCAGCTGAGGGTCTTAGCCAACATATATTAACAACAGCCTAGAGAGTATGTGTGAGACAAGATATTGAGGATGCTGGATTAAAAGGGATGAAATACAAAGTTGGATAAGAAAGAGTTTATCCATATAAGAGCACTCTTCCATGATATAGCATTTAACATCCTGGCAAGGACTCAGAGAGATGATACTAATACGTTACTAGAATGTTTCTTAGACACTTGGAAAAATCAATGGTCCATACACAGTGAAACACAAATGCTGACTACCATAGAAACAAAGTGGTGGGGGTTGGAAATAAAAAAATTCAGAGAAGTGTGAATGCTAAAGTGGATATATCATGTACGGCCAGAAGCTCACAAGCTAACTGACTGACTAAAGAAGAGGTCAGGTGCCACATGAGGAAAGATCTTGCTATCCCATAGCAAGTCTGTATAGTAACAATTCTTTTTTCTTTATTTGTTACTTTTGACATGTTATCAATTTAACATGCTAAAAAACATGCTAAAAACCTGATCTTCAATAAAGCCAAGACCAGGATGAAGGAAATACACAGACAAGGCATTGCAAACAGAACAGTGTATTTGAAACCAACAAGCGTGCTTCCTCTGCTGCCCTGGGGTACAGGGGTCAGGCAGGCGGGAGGGTAGGGGTGTGGACAGGAGCTCCCTCTCCACAGACTCACCTCCTCAGCGTGCCTGTTCATAAGAGCAGGGCCAGAACCCACCTTAGACCCCTGCCTCATTGTGGTGGAGAGGAGGAAAATGGGGAGAGCAGGAACACACAAGAGGCCAACTGTACTTTGGAGGGCTGAGGGATAAAGAACATGCTCCAAGCACCTGGCACCTAGCTCCCATCATATGTCATGTCCCTGCTAGTTAACACCTTGACCAGTGGGTGGGCAGGAGGCTGAAGAGGAGGGAACAGTCACTTTCATCCACCTGACTGCTCTTTGGCCAACAAAGCAAGAAGAGATTGCCACCTAGTCTCAAGTACATGATCTAAATATCCAGACATTTCAAGCACTATTGGACACTGGGTCTAAGTTGACAATAATACATAGGGACCTGAAGCATTGCCATAGTTTCTATGTGTTGTAGGAGCATACAACTTTCAGGTAATAAACCCGAGCTCAGATCACAATGGGCCTACTCTGTCCATACACCTACTAAGTGCTTCCTACTGTGGTCCAAATGTACAATTGGAATATACATACCAGATAGTCAGGAAAACCTCCATATTGCTTCCTGACCTATAAGATAAGAGCCATCACAGTGGGCAAGGCACAGTGGAAGCCTCTGAACCTGCCACCCAACTTTAATCAATATAGTAAAACACAAGGAATATTGAACCTTGGGTAGAATGCCGAGATTAAAACCACCTCTAATTACTTAAGGGATGCATGCCTTGTAGTTCCAATCATATCACTATGTAACTTAAAATTCTGTTTTACACAAACAAGCAAAAACTAGGAGAGGAAAGTCAACTACTACAAATATAACCAAGTTGTAGCCCCAACTGGAACTGCTTCACTGACTATAACATCTTTGCTAGAGCCAATTGACTACACTACAAGATGGGTGACCACTTATCTGGCATATGCATTTGTTTCCATCACTATGAGAAAGGAGGATCAAAAGCAGTTCATATTTATGTGGGATGGCAGCAGTATGCATTTCAGCTTTTCTTCAGGCCTAATTTAACTCTATGCCTAGTCCACTGTATCAGTGGTATCAGATTAATTAGACTGGATAACCAAGAAGCAGAGAATACACTGGAGACCTTGGTGTGGCACACACATTCCATGGGGTGAGATTAAAGCTGCAGGAATTTCATTGAGTGCAGTATGCCTGGACCTACTCTCTAAAGTGAAGGACAAAAGACTGTATCTTACACCTTCACTAAGAAGTAAGCACAAGGGTTAGTAGGCTTTTTTGGGGTTTTTACAGCAGCATAATTGACAGCTGGAAACACTCATTTTACCCTTTTACCTGGTTACTTGGAGGGCAGCCAAATTTGAATTGGGTCCAGAACAGGAAAGAGCCCTTGAACAAGTGTAAGCCAAAGTGCAAGCCATCTTGCTCCTTGGGCCATATAATCTGGCAAACCTCATGGTCCTGGAGGAACTATGAAAATTACAGTATCGTGTTTATAGCAAGTCCCAATAAGAGGCCCTCAACTTTAAGACCCAGGTTTCTTGAGAAGAAACGTGTCGTCTGTAAGAAGTACTACACATCATTCAAAAAACAGGTCCCAGCCTATACTGAGTCTTGGCCGGGATTGAGAGGCTGTTCCTGAGGGATCACATGGCCATGTGGTCAGAGCTATGCATCATGAACTGGGTTTTGTCCAGCCAAAGAGTGATAAGACTGGGTGGGCTCAATAACAATCCATCATAAGATGTCAGTGTAACAGGGAGGATCAAGCATAAGAAGGGCCAGAGGCACAAAACAGCGGCATGAGCAGTGGCCTGGAATCCCCCACATCAAGCTCCCCTGTGCCAATTGTTCTCTCCTTCAGCTCATGCCTATGGCTGTATGACGAGCCACCCTTTTGACTGGCTGACAGGACAAAGTAATCCCAGGATGGATCAGCTTCATATGTTAATATAAACTGAAAATGGATTGCTGGGGCATTACTTCCCTGCACAGGAGCAGCCCTGGAACAAATTGGTGAGAAAAATTCTTCCCAAACTACAGAGCTTTGGCTGGCATACCTAATCATTTGTTTTGTGTAGAAGGGGAAGTGGTTCGTGATAAGACTACATATAAAATCAGTAGTGAGTAACAATGTTTTGTTTAGTTGGTAAGACACTCAGAAAGAAAAATATTGGAAGATTTGTGCAAGATCTGAGGAAGTGGCAGAGAGATGGACCTATGAAATAAACACGAATGTAAAAATTATTGTATTACGTGTTAATGCTCAGTAGAAGGGATTCCAAAGAAAAATATTTAAAAATAACCACCTAGACAGAATAACTCAGCCGGCCTCTATCCCTAGCTGGCAAAATGAGAGCATAAACAGAGTAACCACGGTGGTAGCAATGGAGGATGTGCATGGGCTCAAAAATTGGGCTCCAACTCACCGAGGCTGATCTCTGGACAATGAGTAGACTCCAGCACCAGAGACAGACTCTGAGCTCCCATTATAGCATCAGCCTTTCAGGAGTCTAACTTGCTATTTAGTGGTAAATGAGTTATTTTTAACTCTTTCTGCTGCAGGAAGGCCAATACATAATCTTGACACGGACTGCACATATTACAGGTTTTCATTACCTGCCTCAGCTGGCACCACTAACCAAGAGTTTAGACAGTGACTGATCCCACTAACACAGAAACGTACAGAACACTGCGTTGTAAAACAGATCCACTTTATAGCAATGGGCATATGACTATGGCCCTAGCATACCCGACACCACCCAGAATCTGCTAATCAATCTTTTGAAGGTACAGTTGAGGAGTCCACTTGAAGCTGTTGCATGTTTAGGATGGGACGTAATCTTCCAGAATGTTGTATGCTCTAAGTTGCTTCAAGTAGAAAATTTCCATGAATTCAGAAAACAAGGAATGGAAATTGGAGGCTGGCCCAACCCAGCATCATCCCCAGAATTTCTCACGGGGAATCTTTACTTTCTGTTCCTGACAATATTGCTTCTCAGGGTCTAGAGCAGGGATATTCAATAGAAATTTCTATGATGATGGTTATGTTCAGTGTCCACGCTGTCTAACACACATGTGGCTGTTGAGCATTTCAGATGTGCTACTGTAACTGAGGAACTATATTTTCCATTTTATTTAATTTTAATCAAGCTTCATGTACTTTGCCTGCTTTTAGGATGAGGGTACAGTTCCTCACTGAAGCATCACTCTCCTCTATGCCACAGGATACTTTACTTTTCTAGCTATGACTCAGGAACTTATCTGCTAGGTCCCTAACCGAGGGACCACAGTCTTTGCTCTCTGGGTGGTGTTACTGCTGCCCTTTCAATGAGCATTCAGAGAGATGCCGGAACTGTCCCCTGAAAACACCAGAGAGAAGGTCTGTGTGTTAGGCTGCCCTTGCATTGCTACAAAGAAATACCTGAGATTGAGTAAGTGTAAGGAAAGAGATTTAATTGGCTCATGGTTCTGCAGGCTGTACAGGAAGCATAGTGCTAGCACCCGCTTCTGGGAAGATGTCAGGAAGCTTTTACTTATGGCAGAAAGTGACGGGGGAACAGGCATGTCACATGGCAAAAGCAGGAGCAAGAGAGAGGCGGTGGGGTGGCCGGGAGGTGCCATGCACTTTTAGACAACTAGATCTCGCAAGAACTCACTATCAGGAAAACAGCACCAAGCTATGCGTGGTCTGTCCCCATGACTCAAACACCTCCCACCAGGCCTTGTCTCCAGCATTGGGGACTGCAGTTCAACATGAGATTTGAGTGGGGACAATATCCAAGCTATATGAGTATGGAACAGAGCTCACACCCCATCAGCTGTTCCCTTAAAAAAAAAGCTCTACACACACCTTTCCCTAATATCCACTTACTTGACCCTTTCATCTCTCATCGTATGGGAAAGAGCTCTGAGACAGCAAAAGGCTTTCTATTTTGAAATTCTGCATATGGTTTAACATCTCCTTTGTAATACAGTATGGAGGCTTGGTGCCATGGCAGAAATTCCCATTTTAACATCCTATTGCATGCATTATGTAGGCGGAGACACAAAGTGCAGAATATTAAGGTGCTTTTCTTCATTGGACTTTAACAGCACTTACTTGTTTTCCATAATGAGGCATTGGGAATGTGAGTTACAGTATAATTAATATTGGACCTGTTGTAGGTCGAATAACTGAACCACTGTGAAAGATTCTCAAAATATATAGCAATTTTTTTGAGGAAAATGAGAATTAAGTTCTATAGACAAAAATTGACGAATGTGATTTTGGAATGCAACTGATTTGTATGTTGAGAACTTGCTTGGATTGGTGGTTGTTTTGCTACCCAAGCCCTCAAATAGTTACTTTTGACTCCCAGTGGCACGTAGTTTGGAGATGTCTGCCTGGAGAGAAACTGCTGACCTTGCGAAAGCTGACAGCCCTATCCTGCTGCAAAGCATTTCAACTGTCTCATCGGAGTAGCCCTGCACTTCAAACAATTAAGCAAATAAGTCCCATTCATCCAGAACAAGATCTTTCCCAATAGTTTTTGAAGATGTTTACTCCAAATTATCAATCTAATTTCTTCCAGCCATTTAATATGACTTAGGTAAGCTTGCTAAGTGAGCTTGAATCCTGGTGATTTATTACTTGGAATGTGGACAGCTTCTACATTTCTTGTGATGCCTTCTACTTTGGAATCTGTTGGTGAATAGTTTCTGAACTTACACAACTTGCCTATCAATATGCCTAATAAAAGATAAGTTAGTCCTGCAAAGCAAGACACTTAAGTACAGTCATATTTTATGCAAAGAGTGCTTCCGTGAAGATGTCACATCATTTGAAATTCACGTCATTTAAAACTAATTTTCCCATAGGAATAAACATAAAATTACATGATTTCAACTTTTTTATGAAAACTGAGAATTCATTAATATTTTATATTACACCATTATAAATTACCATAATACAGCTCTACGTAAAATATGATCCCCCACTTTGTGTATATGAAGAATGACAAAGTTACAGGTCTTTAATATGTGAGACTAGAGAGTTCTTTAGTTTGTTTTCTGACAGATATTAGGAATGGCAAACTCCAAGTAACTATTTCAAAATAAAAATAGCAATGTTTTCGAGAGTCTAAATATCTATGAAATAAATACTGAATTAAGAGTATACATTATTCACCAAGTTAATCTGCTTTGTTTATAGCCAAAGTGAATGGAAAACATTTCTGATTCCCACGTTCTGAGCTTAGGACCTACGCTTCAAAAATAAAGGGAACATCAAGCCTTAAATGTGCTTCAGATGTTAATGATTTCTCCACATATTTCAGGAAGGTCTGGATGCTGACTCTGACAGCCAAGTACAGAAAGCTTAAAAAGATTGCCTTAATTCTATCAGAGCATGTATTTCGTGGTATGTTAATATTTTGCATTAAGTCACTTTTGAGCTATTAAAGCTTTTTATTTTCTCTTTTCTTCTTTTCAAGTCTGTGAATCAACAGAAAGCGCTGGTCCATGTATTGATTGTATTTCCCCTGGTCCTGTGCTGCATACCAAGCTTTCAAGATTAGTTTTGGAGGTGGCTGCAGTGACTCCATCTTCCCCCAGTGTGCTCTCTTTGCCCTTCCTTAGGCTTATGGAATTAAAAATAAACGGATAATTTCAGACAGCTGGAAAAATACTCCTGTTCATTTTATATTAATGGACAGACTTGGGGATATGTGCTGCTTGTATCCATTAGGAGAACGGTTCATATATTAAAAAATATATATGTATATAATTTTTTCTTTTTACTGTAGACATATTGAAGTGTTTTCTACACAAGTGTGAAGTTCTTTTCTGAAGCTCTGTCACATGTTTCTCCTCCATTTCCTTGTGGTTCAGAATTCTCTGCTCTATCAATGAGGCTCCTAGCAAGAAACAGATGTGCTACAATTTGAGTGTGATCCACCCCCTCCAACCCCACCCCCACCCCCAACCCTGCTCCACAATTTCAGGTGTTGCCAATGTGATAGTATTGAGTGGTGGGTACTTTCCAAGGTTATTGGGTCACAAGAGCTCCTCCCTTTGTAAATAGAATTAAGGCCATTATAAAACAAGCTTCGCACAGGATAAGGCAAACTGCTTTTCCAGCTTCTGCCCTGTGAGGATACTGTGTTTTTCCCTCCAGAAGATGCAGCCATAAGGCACCATCTTGGAAGCAGAAAGCAGCCCTCATCCGACAACTGAAATTGCCACCACCTTGATAGCAGATTTCCTAGGCTCCAGAACCATGAGAAAATGAATTTCTATTCTTAATAAATTACCCGGTCTGAAGTATTTTGTTATTGCAGCACATAAACAGAGTAAGGCAATATAGTACATTCAGAGCAGTTTAATAGAAAGTCCAGAATGAAGGCAACCAGCTAGAGATGTTTGAGGCACTTAATATATTTGAACTACAGGATGCCATCACTACTTCTAAGCCTGGAGAAGAAAAGGGAGGGGATGGTGTTACTGGAGTCTAAAGACAGAAGGGGCCATGGAAGAACACTCTCCCTGACACCAGCAAAAAATAAATAACCTAGTTTCTCTTCCAGTCCCTCATGCCTGTGTATCTGCCATTCATCTCAAATCACTGAAAGCACAGAACAACAATAACAACAACTAAAACAACAAAAACCTGTGGGCAGTCCATAAAAGCAACTTCCAGTCACAGAGCAGGGCAAAGGAAGGCCAAGAATGAATCTGGGGGAGCAAATGGAAAATAACCAGCTCATCTGCCCTCTTATTGGTCTTAAATAACTCTTGCCTCTAAATTCCCTCCATCTGCCCTCCCCTCCTCCTTTGGCTTTCATCTCAAAGCAAGTTCAATCTATTTATTTTCGTTTTAAAATGTATTGAGTGCAGCTATACAGAAAGCTCTATAGTAGAACTGAGAATACATATTAGATTAAATCCTTGAATGCTGGCATAAAGCTCATGACAATGAGCGTGAAAAGGGAGTTTGAATGGAAGTCACACCAAGACAGCCACTACCCCTCCTTCGTCTTGACTCCTCCTCCTTCATCTTGACTCCTCCCTATCAGTCCACTCTGTAGCCAGTTATCTTCTTAGCAGCTTTCTCTGTGCAAGATCCCTTTCTTTCCATGGGCCTTGCCTTGCTATTCTCTAGAAAAGTGAAACTACACACACACACACACACACTTTTTTTTTTTTTAAAGCTCTCAGAATATAACACTGTAATGTTAAGGAAGCCAAATATAAGTAAAATGTGAGTGTGGGGACTCAGAAAATGCTGCCTCAAAGTACCTTGAACTGAAGGACTGAATCATCAGAAGCAAGATAATTACTCTGACCTTCCCTTGCTTTTCTGTGTCAGAGCTGGCTGTAAAGAACTTCTCTGACCTACCTTTTCTGAAAGTAGTTTATAAGGCACTTTTTTTCAAAGGGGTCCTTCCCCACATCTAAGGGGAAGGAATGCTACACAGAGAGTCCAAGAAGCGTCTGAAGTCAGGTGTTAGCTAAGAACCCTCCCTTAATCTATTACCATTAGGTCATATTATTTGGTCCAATCACGTTTCTACACAGCTGTTCATTCTTTATGGAATGTAAACACAAAAATAAACACTTTTCTGAAGCCCCTTGTGTCACATAAAACTTTGATTAAATAAATGTGTTGTGCTTTTCTCTTGTTAATCTGTGTTTTGCTATATGAGTACTGTCATGACCCTTAGGATGGGCGAGGAAAGATATCACAAAATAATGTGACTTTTAGTTATCAGTTTTCTTAATACTAATAAGAAAAATATAAATGCAAAAGAATATTCACAGGAACATATGTAACCCCAGGAATAAACCAATGGTTGTGCTTCAAGCAGTACTAGTATATAGAAGAGAATATACTCCAATTCTTTTGATTTTCACACAACTTTTTTTTTGAATGCACAGGGGAACCACTGGCAGAAAAGCCTACATCTTGCAACTCACTTCTGATATCCTTATTTAGAACCATCCAAATCCACCAGCCTCTGACTGACTGTAGCCATGTCTTAAACTGTTGGAACTACTCCTATTTCTACTACCAAAAATGTGCTGGGGTAGAGGAGAACAGTGCATTGAATGCTCCCATCCTACTGCAGAGTGGGAAGGATTACTGTTGAACTCCAAATTATTTTGCCATAGACACATTGTTTACACAACACAGCTGCTGGAATGACTTTGATGACAGGAACTTATCGAGGCCTTTGGGGGATGATGAGATTTGTTGAAATCATGATGTTTGTTTGCTGCACTTGATTGATGTACCATCACCAGTCCTAGGCTTCAGGCATATTGAGGCGTACACAAGTTTTGTGGACTGAACTGCAAGCCCAAGCCCACTATAAAAACAAATCAATCCCTTGTTTAAAAGCATCCAGCCTGTCTTATACAGCCTGAGAGATAGAGTTCAAGCTCCCTGACAATGTACACAAGGCCTCCTATAATCTAGATCCTATCTCCAAAATTCTCCCTGCTGAAAACAAATGGTAATTATCCAATCATCCCATGCTGTTGATTTCCCTCTTTCTACTTTTCTGCTTAGAATGCCTAATCTATTCTTAAAAGCTCCTTGTCTTTAAGATTCATCTCATCCCTTTTTCATTCCACAAAGCTTCTCTGAGATTGATCCCCTCCCCACTTACAGTGTTTTTTATAGCAGTCCAATGGCATTTTGTATTTTCTTTATCAGGGTTCTGAGCACATGATACCCTAATGGATCCTGTTCCCCTACCAGAGGTTCTGCTCCATTCCACAGCCCCCTGCAGGCTGCATCATTCCATGTGCATCACACCTAGCTTCCAAATGTAGCCTCAGGGATCCATGTCTTCCCATAGAAATTCAAGCATACTCAGCTTCCCGTAAGTTTAGGACCTTTTCTGAAGGTATAAGGAGCTCCAAAGAGAAACACATTGTATGACTTCCTCAGTCTTCAGCATCATACTGAGCTGTTCTACCTCAATTCCTTCTGTAGCCTACCTTCCTACTATGTGCCCCACCCAATTTATGAACATATAGATACTGGAGGACCAGGACAGTTTATTTCACCACTCTGACTTCTCTTCTGTAAGTTGTCCTGCCATGCTGGCCTGCCTTCCCTATCACTCCAGGAATTCTGGTAAATAAAATATTATCCATCTGCTGATGTTTCTGTCTCTCTGAGATGATCATGAATTCCTTGAGGGCAAGAATTGTATCTGACTTACCCTTATATCCCCAGTGTTGGGGCACAGTACATAGAAAATAGTAGATCCTAATAATCCGTCAGTGTTATAAAGGAGAAAATGATTTTTAAATCCCAAACCACCACTTGGATTTTTGGATCTTAACCTCCTTGGCCATTAGGGAATGCTACACTTTACAGTAGAAGAGAGGAAGGCTGCTGGGTTTAAAGTGGACTTCGGGAATCGATCATTGATAATATCTTTCCCAGGTTTCTTCCCATTAGATATCTCTTTAATGAGAATCTTGAAATTAGCTGTAGTTATGAAAGAATTTTGATTAAGGGAAAATGAAAGAGGTAAAGACTGTCTTTTCATAGTCATTGGTTTGCTTCAAATTTCTGCCCATAATCTTTCTCTAACTTTTCCATTTCTAGCTTTATTGTGGGTACTCGGAGTTTCTAGAATACAATTCAGTAATCACATCAATATCTTATATTATAAATTATTTAAACAAAAAGCAAATATTACAAATGTCCTTTAGTTTACAGGTGTCTTAAAGATTAGGAAAGTAAGACTATGGCTATATATGTTATCTGATGTATAATTTATACATGTTTGAGTAATCAATTTCATCTCAAATAAAGAAATTCCTTTTTAAAATTTGCTTGAGATTAGGGAATGAGGAGGAGTATGTGAATGGGAGTTACAGTAGAAATTAATTTAGTAATAAACATTAATAGTGAAAGCTTTATTGAACACAAGCTTGTTCATGTTGTTCTTGCTCTATGAAAAGAAATTAATAAGGGCTTGAATCACTACCATTTATTGAACACATATGCCACATGACTGTATAGACCCACTCCCTTGTATGATGTGAGCTTGAGATCTCAGTCAAGGTGTAAAAATGTTTCATATACGCAAGAATATTTTTTCTCATGTTATAGCTAAAAAAGATCATAAAGAGTGGTAAATCCCAAAAAGTAAACCAGATCCCAAAACTCCAGGAGAGATTGATTCTACATTGTTGCATTTCTTATCACAAAACTGTCTTCAATTTCAATCTTCATATGACCCCATAATCACCAGCAATAAAATTGGCTTATCGGAATATTATTCTATTCTGACTTAGTGTTTACATAACTCATTTTTATAAATACCTCCCAAAATATCTCTCCTTATATTGTACTTGACTTTACATTATTTCTTTTGATGGTCTAAACTTAATGCATAATTCATCCTTCATAAATGAATCCAGCATGGTTCAACCATGGTTGATGGACTCCTCAAATTTACCTGTAAACCAGTAACTACTTGAATTTTCTTGCAAACCAGTAATTGGATATTTTACTCTTCAATGGACTTCATTAAAGTGAGCTAAACAATAAATTCACCCATTCCTGGTCAGATCACCCAAACTGGGGAGAAGTGCACATCTTAATAAAATGGCTATGATTACCTTTCAAAGGATTGGGCTCTGGAATGACTTGAGCCCTAGTAGGCACCGCTTTCTGAGAACTTTATTGTCATGGAGGAGCTTTGCCAAGAAAATTTAAAACAAATTCTTCTTCCCAAAGTGCCAACCATTTCTCCATTATGAAATTTCTACAGAATTCCATGAGAAGTCTCTTCTGTAAAATGAGCCTCCGTACTTCTGCACAGCTGCAATACCTGGCAACTTCCCTAGCCCTAGGACGTGAATACAGCAAACAACAACTCCACTGGCTGTCAAAACCGTGAGCAAGTTCTGGAAATGGAAACACGCTGCTGCTCTCACCACAGAAAACGAGGCACACACTGATTTTATTACCTGGGTAGTCTCAACTAACAAGATGCTCCTAAAAGGACAGGCAGAATAGTGGTTTATTTCTGGCATGCCAAGTGCCTTGGCAGAAGAAATTAATTTTGTCTTTCTTTTGCTATCATCCTTGTCCCTCTCTCTCCACAAGGACAACTAAGCAATGCTGATTGAAGAAGTAATCATTGTGTGCTTAAATATGTTAGGAGCCAGTCCGCAAAGATGGGCACAAGCATTCTCTAAGAGCTTTTCTTCCTTTTACTTCCTAGAAGAGCAATATGCCATCTTGTGAACTAAAAGGGCCCCTGACCAACAAGGAAAATTAAAGACGAATGTTCTGCATATCAACTGCAATACAAATCATTCTGCTATCCTCTGGAGTTTGTAGAGAAGATAATTCTTACTTCATTTGCTATAGGGAGGTGCATCTTTCTGGCATCTTCCACAGGACTGTGCTGTTCTGGACTCTGTCCAGAGTCAACAGCTGAGCAGCATGATGTAGTCTATGATTCAAAGGCCCAGGGCAGAAGGGAAATAATTCCCCAATGCCACTTTGTACTATCTTGCTTTTTACATAAATAAATCAACATCCTCTGAAATATATTTGATTGTGTAGGTAGTAAATTTAAGAAGTTTGCTTCATGTGAAGATGAAACAAGTGATATTTGGTCCTTTAAAAATTGGTCACTGTTGAGAGAAGAACCACACCTCTCTGAAATTATTTTTAAGGTGTGCATTTGGGTAAAAATATCACTGTTATCAGAATGTCAGGTTCTCCCACAAAGAATTTTTTTCCACAAACATCTTTTATTTTCTTGTTACTCTAAAAATACAACTGCCTTAGAGAGCAAAGTTGAAAACAAATACACATTTTGCTGAATTTTTTATATTTCATTCATAGACCTTAGCAAAAGGCTTTAAGATGTATTTAAGTAATTTTTAATGCATTTAAAATGAACATTAACCGGTAACATACAAGCCTACAGTAGGCCAGCTTTCAAGCTGCACATTGAAAAATCCATATTGAATTAGACAAGGTAAATAGAGTCAGTTCATGATTCTTAAGTAGACCTGACATTTACTGTTGGAAACATATAGGATCTGTTGCTATTACTTAGCCTTAAAAGGAAAAATGAGTCTTGGGCCCATTTTTGAAATTATGAGGTACCATAAAAATTGTGACATTCTGAGGACCCGCCCTTTCTAATTTTGAAAAGTGATACAGAATTTGAAAAAAGATGGAAATCTTACTTTTACAGTCAACTGTGCTCATTAGGAGCTGGAGCAGAATTTCTCTACCACGGCACTATTAAAATCTTGGGGCAGATGATGTTTTGTTGTGGATGTATCCTGTACTTTGTGGATGCTTACCTCTATCCACTTACTGTCAGTGGTACCTCCAGTCATAAAAATTAAAAATGTCTCCAGAGATTTCCAAATATCCCAGGGGGAGATGCAAAATCATTCCTGGGAAAGGACCACTGCTGTTGAAGTGTTGCATAAAATCTTTTCAGCCCTTCTCCATTCTTGCAGACAGTAATCTCTGACACTTGACATCATGGATTCCTTCAATGTTGAAAAGGTGCTCTTCTTTCTTTTTGTCTGTGTTGTTCCTGGATCCCCTCTTGGCTGCCTATTTACTGACTTCTCTTTCTCTTCCCTCGTACCACTCAATGAGTCCGGTAAGATTCAGCTGTGAACACTTTCTCTGTTTCCTTTCTCTTTTATCAGGTAGTTTAGTTCATGATTGATTGCTTAATATTATTTCACCTATAGTTCAGGCTTTTCTAAGCTCTAGATTTCCACCTATCTTCTGGAAACTATGCACTGATACTGTAAACTCCTTATAACCGCCACATACCTAAAAACCACCTCCATATCCATTCATGTTTTCTGTTCTATTATTGCCTTCATCAGTCTCCAGGTGTTCCTGGTTTTAAAATAGGGTGTTGTCTCTTCACTATATTTAATACACAATCATTTGCCTATTATACATTCTGTCCAGTCATTTCTACCTTAGGAAAGCCCTTAAGTCAAAATGTTCTTTGGTAACCTCTGGATCTATTCTAACCCAGGCTCTTACTGCTCCCTGTCTTATGTTTGAAGATATTTTCCCTATTGCCTCCCTGTCACTTCCTTTATCTTCCCTAGCTTTGTAGTTCTAGAAGAGGATCCTTCCTAAAGTATAATTCTGATTATAATTTTCCTGCTCAAAACTAATTTTAAATTGCTCCATTGCCTCTAGACAGTGAAAGCCTCCATGATCCAATCCAAATATTCTAGTTATTTTTTTGACTCCCCTTACCATGCCACCTTGTAACCATTTCCTCTCCACTTCTAATATTAGACCAATGAATCATCTCAATATACCTTTTTACCTCACTGTGCAACCATTCCTCCAGCTCTTTTCTTTAGCAGAAATGTTCTTTCTTCTCTCTACTCGATCAATCCTACTTACGTGTCAAGATTCATATCAACGTAAAACTTCCAGATTCCCTGGCAGTAATCTTTCTGTCTCCCAACCTCACCAAAATTCAACATTTTGTATTGTACCTATTCACATATATGCTTTTTGCATTCTTAAATAATAAGTTATTTGTATTTCCTAAATTATGCAGCATAATGTCTTGTTCTTGAAAGGTACTTAGTGTTTGTTGAGTTATATCTATATCAGAAGATGGGGCTTGTTTGGGCCCTAGCTTCACAAACAGTAAGAATCTGATATTGCATATAAAGAATTACCCACTGTCACATTCTTCCTAAATACCTAAGTTCTCAGTGGCAGATAGTATTTCTCAAAAGTAGCCACAGCAATATTTTCAGTCCAACATACTTTTCTAGTACCTTGCCACTCCTCTTCAAAAAGTCGAGTCTATTTCCTCTCCCTTTGAAAATGGTCAGGGCTTTGCGGTTGACACAACAACAGAATGCTGCGCAAGAGATGCCACGTGACTTCCAAGGACTGGTCCTCAAGGGCAATCTGGCTTTTCCCTTTCTTACTCTCTTCAGGATCCTCATCCTTGGAACTCAACTTCGCACATACCGAGAGACTCCCGTACAGAGAGGAAATGAGCCCCCTAACTGACAGCCAGCATGGACCACCCATCAGCAATGTGACTGAGGGAGTGAACCTTCAGATGATTCTTTCAGCACTGAGTCTCCCAGTTTTCCTGCTAAGGCTTCAGACATCATCATGCAGTACAGAAAAACAGCCATTCGTGCTCTGCTCTGTATAATTTCTGACCGAGAGTATAAGTGGTTGTCTTAGACCACATGTTTTAGGATAATTTACTATGCAGCCATAGTGGCTGGAACATACTTCCAAGTAAATCCAGCAGAAAATGAAATAATATTTTTGTTTATTTTCTACTCATATGTAAGAGATGAGCCTTTTCTCTCATAAAGAAATATTTTCTACAATGTTGTGGTAAGGGAAAGGGGCAAGATAACCCAAACACACTGAAGGGAGCTCTAAGTACAGGGAAGAACATATACATATTATAGCCACAGTTTTTTTTTTTTAACTCATCTATTATTTTGAGTATGATAATACTATGTTTGTGTATGATAGAAAAATTTAAACTTTGTCAACCTCTGGGAGAATGTTCAGGTAAATTAAAGATATTTTGGAAATTCAGACTAACAAATGCATGGCTAATTATAGGCATACATTTCAAGGGAAAGATTTTCAGGTAAATACAAATTTGTTTTATTTTATTTTATTAAATTATTACCTGATTATTACAAATTTGTTGTTTGAGTAAATAAAAAGTTACTGTACAATTTGAAGGTTAGCCTTTTTTTTTTAATGGCATTATCTTTCATACAGATCTCTAGAAGGTGTTTACTTTGAGGAAATGTTGATCTTTTAAAGATCTGCCACAAAATTCTTCTAGCCTACTTTCTGATCAGCTCCCTTTGTATTACGAGTCTATGAAATGATAAATCACAATTATTTCCTGTTTGATTGCATAACAGTCCCCTTAGCTCTCTTCTCATTCCCAGTAATTAGTGAGCTCTCTTCTCTTTTACTGTTAATGTCACTAGTATTCAACTGACATCTGTCAAAACTTTTGGTATTCTTTATTGAGTTATTATTGAAATGCTTTTAAAATGGATGAATGCGGCCGGGCGTGATGGCTCACGCCTGTAATCCCAGCACTTTGGGAGGCCGAGGCGGGTGGATTACGAGGTCAGGAGATCGAGACCATCCTGGCTAACATGGTGAAACCCCGTCTCTACTAAAAATACAAAAACAAAATTAGCCGGTTGTGGTGGTGGGCGCCGGTAGTCCCAGCTACTCGGGAGGCTGAGGGGCAGGAGAATGGCGTTAACCCGGGACGTGGAGCTTGCAGTGAGCTGAGATCCAGCCACTGCACTCCAGCCTGGGCAAAACAGCGAGACAGCAAGATGCCGTCTAAAAATAAAAAATAAAAATAAATAAATAAAATAAAATAAAATAAAATGGATGAATGCAACAATCATAAAGTTGTCAATTTTATAACTTCTGGATGAACTTATGAGAATTATTATGGCTTTATAGTATCAGGTGTGAAAGCATTCAAAATGAGTCAAAAGATTTTTTTCCTGTGTCTCTTAAATACAATTATGAATTTAAAAAAACATAACAAAAACAGCATAATGATCTAGATATTATTATCATTATTGCTACGCAGTAGAAATAAAACTTTGTTTATACATTTTTCAAGATGTGGACCTATTTTCCAGTATGTTTTACTTTACCAAATCCTGTTTTAAATAAAGTGAAAGTAGTACTCAAGAGATTGCAAATTTGAATTAATTATAAAATCATAAATCAAATGTCAATTTTGTTAACTCCAAACATATTTAAATATAATGATATTAACAATAAAAATATAACAACGAATATTTATTGAACATTCACTATATGTCAGACACTGATAGGTACTGTTCTAGAGTTAATCAGATTCAAGTATTAATGCATTTAATCTACACAATTACTTTGGATAGATACTTTAAATTTCCTTTTTTTTTACAGATGAGGAAAAAGACTTACAGGGACTATCTATGTATAAAAATGCATTCGTTTTCAACATATGTCTATGTGTGCTCTTTGTAAATATACATGCATACACAAATACAGGCACACACACAAATTAATATAGCTGTATCAAGTTTTCTGAAGGAAAGACACAACATCATTTCACTAGCATATTTTCTTCTTTGTTTTTACAGTGGCTATAATCCAGTTTCTGTCTAATAATTGTCTTCCCTGAAATGCCCATTTTTCTCCAGAAATGGCCTTTGAATGGAATGTTCTAGCTGAGGGGCTCTCTGTTGCAACGGTTCCCGTAGCCATCAGTACATTAGCTCCAACTGCTGCTGTAGCCATTGCCATTTACGTTTCTCCCAGGAGAATTCAGATGAAAAAAGGAAACTGTTAGTACTAAGTGTGTGCCAGGTTTGGATATAATCTCTAAACACATTGTAGCTGAGCCTAGAATGAGAATATTTTCTTTTATTTTTCAATGGGCAAAAATACTATGTTATAGAGTACAAAATGTGAGTGCATTACAATAAAAACAGTAGTATAGTAAAAATAGACACTCTTAGGAGGACAGAAAAGATTTTATTTGGAACAATAGCTTTAAAAACAGACTCTTACTTCTCTAAGTTTAAGTACTGGGAAGCCAAGGGGACAAAATTCCAATTTAGTTACTGAACCCTCACTTTTTCCAGATTGTTCTTCCCTTAAAATAGGTAACAACAGTGACTGTAATTTCAACCAAGGAGTTTGGCACTAATTCAAAATGAGGATTTTAATAAACTTCAATGTTATCCTAACATCTCCTCTCTTCTCCTAAACCATATATGTGAAGGTATATGTACCTTCACATACATATTTCTTTGCCTATTTTTATCTTTAAACGTTTTATTCTTCTACACTTCGATTTTGCTGAAAATTATGTTCTAAGTCATAAGAAGGGAGTTTCACGTAAATCCGTAGCCAAGAAGACTGGGAATCATGAAAGTCTTTGGAAATTAAACCCTTTATCTTCAAAATGTGGTGTTATTGCTTCTGAATGGGAAAGTTAAAGATTGAAACCTGCTGCTAAACGACCTTGCTCAATATGTTTGTAGGTGCAGCTCGAAGAGAATCCAACAGATTCCTCCTTGTTTCTGTGCAAGTAGATGACGCCTCACAGTCAATATGGTAAAGTCTGACACACTCCACAGAGAGGGGAGGGTAGAATGTTAGTTTGAGCACAACTGGAAAAGGTGTAATTAGAGAGTGAAACCACAATAATAGATTAAATATAAAACTTAAAAACTAAAAGTAAAATAAAGCAAGAAACTGTGAGTAAAAATTCGTGTAAAAGATCAAAACTAAATGTAAACCTTCCTAATAATCCCACAGCCTCCTGGAGTTTTAAATCTGAAATATTATAGTGAAATAAACCCAAATATAAATGACTTAAATAACCATTCCAGAATCCCACAAAACCATTCATCCATACTTCCATTTATTCAGTTATTACTGTAATTGGTAAACCAAGTACAGTATTGTGGCCTTCTGACCATGTGAGATACCAGAAGTTAGACTCATTTTTAAATCACAAAGGTACTATGAAAAGCAATATTGAAAATTTTAATGAGATGGGATAATGCAAAGAGGCAGTCTTGGTAAATGATTAAGTGACTGTTATGTTTTTATGAGGTTTACTGCTTCTGGTATATATATTATTAGGGTGGTGTGTAAAAGTGATATGACAGAAATTCTTTTTTCCTAGATAATTCCACCACTTTACTTCTGAAAAAGATTTAAAAACTGTTTTGTTTTACAACTCATACCAATCCCTCATACATTTTTCCTTTGTTCTCTACTTCTCTTTCTTCTCAAGATTCCAAACCTAACAGAGTTTATAAATGCATGTTCACGGCTGGAAAGTAAAATGAAATCTGAGAGTTGTTGAAGGACAGTATTGAACTAGTTCAATGAATTGCATTTTTTAACATAATCCTAGATATTGAGCATATAGTTGTGGCAAATGGATAGGCTTGATGACCCGAATACATTACCTATTCCTTTATCCATACACTTTGCTCTGTATCTTTGCAATTCCTATTAAAAGGGTTGGTGTCTATTTGCCTATCGCATCAACGGCACATAGACATGTGATTTGCTTTAGTCAAAAGGTTGTTAGCAGCCTTCACACAAGCAAAGGCCTAAAAAAATTGTTTGTATTATACATTTTTACTTACTCCCTTGGAAGCCTGCCCTATCAGATCAAGCCTGAAGTAGCATATGGAGGATGAGAGACCAGGTGGCACGGTGTCAACTTATCCAATCCAACAACCCCCTAGATCACCCAGCCCCTATACTACAAAACAGCTAATCACAGATATATGTGGGAGTCCAGAAGGTCCCAATGAAGCCCAGCAGTGAGAAGCAGAATCCCCAACCCCCTAATACATATGTAAGAATAAACAAGTCATTGTTATATAAAACACTTAACATTTATATAAAAATGTGAGATATTTGTTAAGCAGCAATAGATAACTAACACAACATCTCAAAAGATTTATACTCTTCGTCTTTAAAAGCAACATCATTTGGAACATCAAGGGGGCATAGGTTTTGGTTTGTGCCAGATGCCATATTAAGAACATTATTAATATTAACATTATCATCCTCACAATCCTACACAGTAAGTAATAGTAAAATCAACACACTTAAATTGTAAACTGAGACACAGAAACGATAAGTGATTTGCCCAATATATTAGGTAGGGCTAGACTTTTCAACCAACACTGCTTAGCTCCATAATATGGGATTTTTAGCTACTGAGCCATATTAAATAAGACTACCACTCTTCTGGTAGAGCACTGCCTTTTGCAGGGATAGATTCAGGCTGTTGTTTCTTTTATTCATTGGAATTTTCTTCCAGGTGATCACTTTTCCAGTCTAATCTTTTTGTATAATCCATTGAGATAAGTTCATGGATTGTTTCTTCAGATCTCAAAAAGCCTAACAAATGAATAAATATAATTTCAAAAGACTAGTCAGAATTTTAAATGAACACAGACCACATTTCTGCTCTAGTATCCTATGAACATGACTTCTTCTATGTCAAATATAAATGTTCAATTATTTATTAAATAGGAAGGCTATGTAATGAACATTCTTTCCCTCTGCTCTTCATTTTTTTGTTGTTTGTTTAATCAGTTTTGAGAACAAACGTAAGGCAAGTATTGTATTATATGCTAGGCAAGAATTTTTAACTGGACAGAACTCACAGGCCATGCAGAGTGAATCTGGAGAAACACCCATGTGGGAATCAAACAGGAAATCCTAACACCTGATGACTCCACCTGTTCCCTCTGACTCACTCCAGGCACAGCTGAGGTGATTAACAAGGTATCATGTCTACTTCCTGTGTGGAATCTATTTCATAGCTCCAGGGATTGCCGCTCTTCCTGGATGATTATTTCCCAATGTTTTTAGGAAGACATTTACTTAAACCTGTGATATCGCTAGGGAAACGTGAGGAAAATATTAAAAATAACTGGGATAAGGGAGAAGAGAAAGTCTGTATTTTAAAATACAAAATGAATGAGATTTGTATTTTGGGAAGAGACCAGTTGTATGTGAAGAGCTGAGTTCGACCTTCAGAGTCAAATGATGGTTGACCACTCCCTCCTACTCACCCAAGTGTGAAATATGAGAGCAGAGGGACCCTTATTGAATTTAAAGGGCAATAAATGTAGACCAAATAAAAAGAAATATTTTCTCACACAGCATATAGTTAACCTGCAGCATTTCTGGCTCCAAGGATCATTTAATTAAATAATCTGCACAGACAGAATTAAGTAATTTTATGACCACTAATAACATCTTCAGTGCTACAAAGTGAATATGGTGAAGGTAAATCAACTCACATTCTTCAGGCGTAAGTTAATTGTCCATAGAAGATAAGAATAATTTTCTTTCCAAGTGGAAATAACACTGGACCACCCAGTAAACCCCCACTGACTTCCTTATAGGTAACAGGAGAGAAATTTAGACTAATCATTTCTCCAATTGTGAACCACCCCCCCCTTACAATATTGATGCCAAAACCATTAGTGGTTGAATCTATCTTGGCATCTCTATTATATTTTATATACAAGTAAAGGTTTATAGCAGGAAAATCTATAAAAGTGGGGGAAATAAATTAGAGAAATTAAAGATATGAATAGTTTCAATTATACAATTGAAAAAAACAATAGTGTTTCATTGGCTACCCAAAATTTGGTATGTTTCCTGACAGTCAGCTTTAGTTAGTGAAATACTAGATTTTAATAGGAAAATGTGGGGGTAGACTGCCGTAATAAAGTGCCACACACTAGGTGCCTTAAACCACAGATAGGTATTTTCTCATATTTCTGAACTGTTGAAGTTTAAGATCAGGGTGGCAGCATATTTGGGCTCTGGTGACAGCCTTCTTCCTGACTCGCAGATAGCCACCTTTTCCTTGTGTCCTCCCACAGTGTGCAAAAAGAGGAAAAGAGCCACTTCTCTGATGTCTCTTCTTAAAGGTCACTAATCCCAACATCAGGTTCCCACCCTCATGAACCTCATCTCAACCTAATTAGCCCCCATCTCCAATGCCATCCCATTGGTGATCATGTCTTAAACACATGAGATTTTCAGGTTGGGGCTGGGGGACACAATTGCATCTTTAGCACTAGTCACTAAGTCCACAATCTAATCAATAAATAAGGAAATTCTCATGACAAGCAACTTGTATATCCAAACTCCAAATACAAACCAAGTAATATTCTTGGCAGTAGAGGCATCAAAGGGAAAAAAAGTCCTTCCTTCATCCTTCATCTTAAATTGTGTTTTTAGTTTGTTCAGGGAAGTACATAGTACATATACAAATAAATAATCTTAATGCAATGTTTTACATAATATAAAGAGAGGGTATAACTAATGCTTTGGAATCACAGAGAGAAAAGATGGTAGAGGGAAAAGTAACAAGTAAGAGCTTGTCAACTAGACATGAGTATTCAAGAAGAGTTGCAGAGTTAACTGCCATTACATGACCAGGCAGAGGGAAAGAACATGTCACATTCTTGACAGACATAGCCAGTAGTACAATCTGGCTGAATCATATCGTGAATGACAGGGAACTGATGCTATTTATCTGAAAAGGTATGTGGAGATCAAATGTAAGACCAATTGCTTCTGTAGATCATAAAACCCTACATTTCTAAAGTAGAGGATCAGTAGTAGAAAGGTTAGTAAAAGAGAAAATGTATTCAACAATTTTTCTCATATGTTCTACAAATAGCAAGAAATGCCTTACAAAGTGACAGCACAGTAATGTTTCCTTCTCTAGAATTTTAGAACGGCATTGACAATAGGAGAATCTGAGGCAGCTAGACAAATTTAGGGCATCTACACAAAAAAGCTAAATGTATGATGGAGACATGGCTACCAGCTCTTGAGCAAAAGAAACTGAGAGATGGATTATGGTTCTTCATATATTATTGAAAATTAAGAGAGTTGTAAATAAATTATCGTAGGAGAGAGTTGACCATATCGCATCAGATTGAACGGATTTAGGAAACTGAAATTTCCTTGTGATTCACTTTCATATTCTCTTCATAGTACTAGTAAAATAGGCCTTGGACACATACTGGATTTAGATACTTGTCAAAACACAGGCATGACAGAGCATTCTTGACTGCTTTGAAGGTTCGTTACAAGATCCTGTCAGAGGAAAGAAAACTGTGGGAAGGTATTATATTTCAAGTAAATAAGTAAAAATTAATTAAAATTATGAATTGACAGAAAAAATCAAATATTACAGATTTGTGTTGTGCATTGATTCATATGACTATTTATTATTTTATTGAGGAAATAATCTATAATTTTTTTCTTTGCTGAGATGACTATGATTTTAATTATAAACACATTTAACATAATTTCTAATTAATTTTCTTTTACATGGGTTTCTCTATATACAGCATAAAACTAAAAGCTGAGTGGCACTGAGGCATTCCCATTTTTGAAATGGGGTACATTTATTCCTTTGGAGACTGGGAATTTGGAATTCTATTATTTTAAAGGAATAAAAGCTTTTAAAGGATGAGAACATCAAAATGAGGTCAGAGGGACAGCTACAAAGAAGAGAGTTATAACATTTCATCACACTCTTTAGCTCTGTTTATTCTGCTCATCATTTTTCAATTTGTGATTTATATCTTTGTTATTATTAAATTTTTAAAAAAGTTTAAAAAAAACTTTAAAAAGTTTAAATAAAACTCTGGCCATTTAGCCTAGAAATTATATACATATTTTCTCCTGTGTTAAATGAGCACCATTTACATCCTTAACACTGTTAAAATTTTCTGTGGGAAACACATTAACCAATTTACTCTGGATTGCCTCTTTGTATAATTTTGTAAAGTCTTTACTTTCCTCATATTTAGCTTTATCAAATAAATTAAGTTCATGCTTTTATATTTTTCCTATAACTCAACAGCATAATCCTAGAAAACTGAAATTTAAAGTGTCTTAAAATATCATGCAAAACAAACAAAAATATGAAAGTCCTATTTATGAAGCAGAATCTACATTCTCATAGGGTATATTTTTATGAATAATCTTATTCAAAGTGTTTTGAAGTGACCCAGACCCAACCCTAATCATACTTATGGTTGTTGCTATGCTTAGAATATACTGACCATAAACACGGTCTAAAGGTGCTTATAGGAAACTCACTAGTTACTCCTTTTAAGCATCAGAATAGAATTTACAGTTACTCACAATCATTTGATTGCCTGCTTATTTTTTTCCTATTAAAATTGTGGATGCTATCAAAGAATACAATAAGGTTATGTAATGGAATTTAAACACACTTTATTGCAACAATATAAGTTCCATGTACAGTTATAAGCAATATGGCTGTGCTTAATAATCTTACATTGCAAGCATAATTGTGGTATCAAATTAGTAATTTTCACAAAGTACTTGCATTAGAAATTGGTATGATACAATATATTTCAATTCTCAGTTGCACAGGAAGATAACAATTTGTTTAATAGGAGAGCTGGGGATACAGTTCATACTCTTAGATCTGATTGTCCTGTTTATACAAAGCTCAGATTCCTAGTCACAGAATTTTAGAGCTTGAAGAGACCTTAGAGATCATATAGTTCAACAACTTTATTTTATAGAAAAGAAAGTAGAAGTTAAGGGAAGTTCTTTGACTTAATGTAACAGAAAATTAGTGAAGAAGCTAGAATGGAAACCACTTCTCAACTTTCCTAGGACTGCAAAATGAAGTTGGGGCAAAAAGCTTAGATTATAAAATCTTATGCACAGAAATGGTATTAAAGCCATTGGGTTGGACTGAGTCACTGAGGAATTGAACAGGAGGTGCGTGTCAACCTGTAATTGTTGAGCAGAAGAGAGAAAACTAGCAAAGAAGGCTGCAAAAAGTAGCAGGTAAATGTTAAGAGAGTGTGGGATGATGGAGCCCACGGAAAGAAATAAGAGTTGGTTCTGTATTAAATGCTGCTGAAAGATCAAGTAACCAATGCCAGCTTAAATGACCATCTGGTTTAGCAACATAGAAATCACTAGTTTCCCTGGCAATTGAGGTTTGAAGCCTGATTGGAGTCGATAGAGGAGAGAAAGTATAAAAAGTGACTGAAGGCATTAAGCTCAGGATGCTTTACTACGGTGACAGTGGATGCTGGGAAACTAGACATTAAATGACATCTTCATTAAGCCACTTCTTCAAGTTTGCACTTACTGTAACAAAAAACAGCAACGTTTAAATTGCTATGGGAAAATGATTTCTGATTTCTTACACGGGGCACATGCACAGTGCTTTGTTTTGGACGACATTATTAGTTAACCACTCATTCTAAAATAAAATGTGTGCTCAATGTGTTAAATGCTGTGGAATCCCTGAAGGTAAGGGACAAAACTCTTGTCATTCTCCATTGTGTTTTAACCTGGGACTTAGCTAAACCCTAAGAAAACAATTCACGCTTCTCCCAGCAAAACTTCACTAAGGCACTCCGTGTCTAAAGCAGCAGTCCACCTTAAAGACTTGTTTCTTTTAGCAGAGGCTCATCAATATCTGCACAGCCTCACAGGCAGCTAGGAGGCCCTTCCATTAATGAAATGTTAATGACTGAATTAGACCTGTAATAACTGAAGTAGGATGCACTGCTGTGAGTCCATTAGCATCAGCAAACCCCACTGAGGAACAAGTAAACACAGCACACAATGAGAAAACTTTCAGGCAGAAGTTAGAAGTGTGCAGGTGTTTTCACATGGAAAACGACATTTCCCTGAAATAGGATTAGTTTATTTAAGAAAGCTAATCCCATTCACCATGTTTCTTCAGGGGAAAATAAAGACTACAAGATGGATTGTGTACTTTTTCAAGATTGTTTTGATTTTTAAAATTCTAATATTGCACAATTGTTTCCTCAAAACTTTTTTAGGATCACTTGCCTTTATCATCAGGTGCCAGATATGCCAAACAACTATGCTTTTCTTTTTTTCTTGCCTTGTTTTTTTTTCTGGCTTGTTTTTATTTTTGTTATATTTCCCTCTTTTAAGCTTTCGTTGCTTATTGAAAAGCAAGATTTTTGTGAAAAGCAAGAAACGACTGTGAACCCTACAATCTTCTCAATATACCTATCCATTTTCAAAAAGAGGAAAATTATTGGGAGATTTAGGACACTTTTTTGAGTCTTGATTAATATAAGATGATTGTGGAATTCATTTCTGAGATGTAAATATAAATCATATGGCATATAAAGCAAATGCTGTTATGTATTAGCATCTAGTTCAATTCTATAATATACTGCCCTTGTAATAAGCTTGAAGATTTACCATTTTTATTTAAACATATATTGTAATTCAATAATACTTGAATTGTAGCAACTTGATGTAAGGCAAAAATAATTGCCATCTCAAGTTATTACAAAAGACAGAATAGCTAAGGCTAATTCTATTAGATTTCTTTATGATATCTACTGTGGGTCTTACTGCCCCATTTTCATATTTGGATCTCTAACCACAGCTGAAAATAACATATATGTGGTTTGAGAATTAGATCTTAGTGTTTGCTTGGTGGATCTTTTAGAAATACATATGAAAAAGCTATAAAATCAATATCATATTATTGTTTTTGTTAAATAAAACAGTATATATCAAATATAGTAGTTCAATAACAAGTGTTGCAGCTTATGCTGAACCTCATGCATCCTTCCAGGTCTGGAGTTCTATATTTATCAATAACCAGTCATGTGACACTAACCCAAATCCTTTAACCTTTCAGGGATATTAAAAAAAAAAAATTGAAAAAAGAAGCTTTATAAAGGAAAAAATGATAAACATTTAAACTTTACATTTATTTGAACTTCAAACTTAAATAATTATACTTGCTGATACATTAAAATGTAAGAGGTGGAGATAAACCCAAGAGGTAAGAGAAAATGAAAATGAAAGGTATGTTAGAAATCTAATCAGCTAACTGTCCCACAAAAAAAGGAAAAGTCATATAAGTGGAGCCCAAATTCACAGAAATAATCCAGTCTACATGGGTACAAACTAAATATTTTAACTAGAATTTGCAAATACAACAAATCATAACACATATATATTTGAACAAATTGCGCTCTAATACAGCTCCTAAGAGATCAGATTTGAATGGGACAAATGAAAATACTGACATGTTTCTTTCTTTCTTTCCTGTAATCTAAATGTTGGTTTGCCATGCAAATCATTCACTCCTTGATTTATGTTTGAAGGGTTCCGGTTATCTTTAGATCTCAAAATACATACATACACTTGCACACACACATACTCACATCATCTTGCTTCTTGAAATCTTTGTCAAGTTTCTTATTTCAGTTTAACTTTGCTGTCCACAGGCAAGAAGAGAAGTTCTGCACAGCATTTTGCAAATAGCAAGCATGACACTGGAGTTGAAATTCAGACCATGCAATGAACTGGCCTATAAAGATGAGGTCAGTGACAAATAGTAACACCTGACAAAAAGTATTATTCTGATTACAGTTAATGGAATGTGTTTCCTCATTCAGAGTGTCCAGAGCCTTTAAACACTGCCTTACAATTTTAAACGGCTAAGAAAGAGAAATCCATCAAGTCCAAATGATGCACTGATAACCATGAATATGTAACGTATGGATAATCTATTGGTGGTAGTTTCTGGAAGAGTCAGAGATCAAGTAGGGTACATATTGGTAGTATAAACACCACATGAATTACTGCAAACTAACACACTCATAAAATCAGTCTCAAGAATATTAGTGAATTTAAAGGCAATTTAGAGTAGTAAGCTGTTAGCTTTGAACTGAATCTTAGTATACAAGATTGGATTTCCACACTCCCCAACCATTTTTTTTTTTTTATTTTGGCTCGGACAACTAGTGATTTCAGAATCAAATATCAAAAGGCTTTTGTAATACCAAATGTCTTCCTCTCAAAGTTATTTTTTTCTTTTGTCTTTAGGTATTAGTCATTCTGTAGAATAATGAACAAGGTATCCTTAAACTTTTCTTTAGTACAAAATTTCAAGCAAAAAGTTTAAATGTATCATTATTTTTCAACAAGGACAAACTCCAATTAGCAATACATATGCAATCATACTTTATTTCAATAAACAGGATTGAGAGTATAAAGAAATATAGCAAATGTTGCATGACCTAATGACTCCTATAATTCTAAAATGTTTAGAATATAATAGAACATACAAATATCTTATTGGTATGTAATGATAATATATGGCTTGTCTGACTGAAAAATAACAAACTTTCCAAAAGTAAGATTGGATCAGGATTCGACTCACTTCACCCCAAAGAATTGGAAAAGCCCCAGAATATCACATAATTTAGTAGAAATTCCAGGGCTCATGAAACACAGCTGTCATTCCCCTTTACTTGCAACGGTATTGGTCATTCTTCAGGCTGCTACACGCATATCTGTTGGCCGTTTCTGTAAAAAAATTATAATGTAGAAATTAAAAATCTTATTTGTAATCCAGAAGCCCCAGCAATGGTACTCCCTCATTGTTCCTCTGTGTTACTAACACTTATAGAAAATCTCTCGAATACACTAAATTGCACATAGAGAATAAGAATTTCTAGTTAGGCCAGTGCAGTGGCTCATGCCTGTAATCCCAGCACTTTGGGAGGCCAAGGCGTGTGGATCACCTGAGGTTGGGAGTTCGAGACCAGCCTGACCAACATGGAGAAACTTCATCTCTACTAAAAATGCAAACTTAGCCGGGCGCGGTGGCACATGCCTGTAATCCCAGCTATTTCGGAGGTTGAGGCAGGAAAAACGCTTAAACCCAGGAGGCAGATGTTGTGTTGAGCTGAGATGGTGCCACTGCACTCCAACCTGGGCAACAAGAGTGAAACTCCGTCTAAAAAAAAAAACAAAACAATTTCTAGTTAATCAAATAGCTATTGTATTCATTCATTTGTTCGTTCATTCTCTTTTATAGAATTATGTTAAATATTGGTCATATATAAGGGAGTTTGTTTGTTTGTTTGTTTATTTGAGACAGAGTCTTGCCCTGTCGCCGAGACTGGAGTGCAGTGGCATGATCTCTGCTCTGCAACCTCCGCCTCCTGGGTTCAAATGATTCTCCTGCCTCAGCTCCTTGAGTAACTGGGATTACAGGTGCCCACCACCACGCCCAACCGATTTGTGTATTTTTAGAAGAGATTGGGTTTCACCATGTTGGCCAGGCTGGTCTCGAACTCCTGACCTCCTGATCCACCCACCTCTGCCTTCCAAAGTGCTGGGATTACAGGCATGAGTCACAGCAGTGGCCAAGGTAGTTTATTTTATGTGCTGTTTGTTCACTGCTCCCAAACATTTCAGAATGCAGTAGAAGGTGTTTCATTCATTTATTCATTCATTTATCCATTCAGTCTATATTCTGAACCCTACCATATTCCAAGCACCGTTATAAATATAGAGAAAGAGACATGAAGAAAACTGTCAGGGTCCCTACCTTCAAAGAGCTTACATGCTCACCATGGAGGGAGTAAAAATAAAATGTCAACAAATAAAACAAATTGGATGTCAGATTGATAGGAATCAAGAAGGAAAAGAGAACAGAGTGAGATGATAAAAGTGACTGTGGTGCTGTTTCAGATAAGGTGGTCTGAGAGGGCCATTTAGAGAGGATGTTTAAGGAGACATCTGAACAACGTATTAGGCAAGAGTTTCAAAGCATAGAGCAAAACAAGTGCCAGGGCCTGAGGAGGGAGTGAACTTGGCGTATTTCTGGAAGAGCAAGTAGACTAGTGTGGCTGAAGAGGAATGAGGGTAAGTGGGGAGATTATAAAGAACCAAGGTAGGAAGGACATGCTAAAGATTTGGGGACTTTATTCAAAGTGAGATTGGAGGCTATAAGCTGGTATCATATCTTAATTCCATAGCTATTTAAAAATAAATTTATATGGAGATGGAAAAGATGAATGGCAGAAGCTCTGACTTCACTGAGAGAGCAGAGGTGTTGGCAGCGACTTGGAGAGGGACGGGAACTTTGTAACCAAAAGATAACTATGGACACATTGGAGTGGTGGTAAATACAAAATCTTTATAATCCAGGAGTCATTACATATACTTCCTGAGATGGTTAACAGTATATAATAATACAACCTATACATGCATCCTGACTGTGGATTATTACTAGTTATGACATAACTTGACACAGATAATCAAACTTCAAAATGCAGTTAGATCACTTGGTTGGGAAAGGAAAAAGAAAACTAGGTCCAAGGCAGACTTGATAGGAAAAATATGTCAAGAGAGAAAAAAAAAAAAAAAAAAAAGAAAGAAAGTCAAAAGGACTTGGCAGAGGATAGAAAAGTGGGGAAGCTAGTTACTATGGCAGATTTTTAGCTCTATACCTGCCTTTTCCAGGAATGGTTTTCTGCTTTCCCTCTCTGAATTGTTATCTCAAAATAACTCCTTTGTTTTTTCAGAAGGATAGAAATTATTCTATCTCTGGTTAACATTTGTTTTGTAGAGGTTCATATTTATTTGCCGTTCTACAGTAGCCTGCCTACTTCAACAAGTACTTTCCAATTACTCTATTATTTCTCAGAGTCACATTTTGCCTCTAATTAGTTTTTATTTTGTAAATGCCTCCCATTACTCATTGATTTCTTGAGCTTTCTGGTTTATCCTTTGTGAAGGAAAGAGACAAGATTTTATATATATATATATATATTTTTTTTTTCCAGATTAATTCTACTCAGCTGAACTTGTCAGTGATGAGTGTAACTGTGTTTTAAAGCAGAACTCCAAGTCTTCAGACATGTCAACGAATCAACTAGTTACTCAAGATATGACTACCAAACTATTAGATACACTGGTTATAGCCCTCCTGGTAAAATATTTCAAAAACACTCAACTGAGAGGTCAATTGCTATGGTTGTGCAAATCCGAAGGCGAGTTCTTGGGTGAAATAGACATAGTTGGTCTCCACATCTCACTCTGTGATACCTTCTGTCTAGAAATATTGTTTCTTATTTTTTTCCTTCACACAAATTTGAGTTCAAAAGAGCCTAATGACTGTCGCTTTCTCCTTTATCTGTATTACCATTCACAGCTTTGTAATGCAATCTGAATGTAAACCCAATTGACCCTAGTAAAAGTGAAGTCATGGAACCAGTGCATCCATCTATAGAGAATAAAAAAGCAACAGGTTTCTAACGACAAAGGCAAGGGAAATTTCTCTCCCTCGGGTCAGTTTCAGCGAAATGGATGAGCACAGCACATTCCCTTCCATTTGGAGAAAGATAGGGCAAAGCAGAGAAGACCAAGAGGTGATTTTGCACTTTTTTGACTAGATAGCTATAAATTGAATGTGAATTATAATCTTAGTACAGGAAACTCAATGATTCTTTTTTTATCTTGCAGCTTTGGAAAGTGGAGACATTCTGAAGACGGAAGAATAAAAAAGTAACAAAAAAATTGATTTTCAAAGTGGATGTTCTTGTTTATACATATCTATAAATACTGTGATTAATTACAAGCTGTAAGGAAAGAAGAAAGAAAATAATTGAGTTCTTACTTTGTACTGTGCTCATTATATAGACAATTTCATTTTATCTTTACAAATTCCTCCATATTAATCTCTATTTTGAGATGTAAAAAAAAAGGAAACCGAGGCTTAGCAAGGTAATCAGCTGAATTTTGAACTACATGGCTCTAAAGACCAAGTCTCGTTCACTAGGCCACTGAACATGGGGCTTTGTACAATGTGAGCTCCCGGTCCCTGGTCCCAAGTGGGTCTAAGGTAAGACTGTATGTTTAATAAGCTTTACAGATGATTCCTCTAACCAATCAGGATGCTTAAAGCAAACAAAAAGCCCAGTGGTGAAGACAATGCATCCAGCACACCATGCAATTAGTAAGTTACTTTCCTGAATTGTCAGAAATATGGCTTCAACTTTTCAGGGCCAAGACAGTGCATGAATATGAAATTGCAAATGGAAAAATACAAATGAGAGTATCTTGTGATGGTGACACAGGGCTATACAGGAATGTACCTTAGAAGGTCAGAGCACACACAATGGACATTGAAGTTTCCAAATGAAAATAACTCCTTGACTAAGAGAGAAAAAGACAAAGAAAAGAAAGTGAGGAGATGAACAGTAGTGAAAGACATTGAATTCTTCTACCTTCATTCTAGTGTGAGTGAATCCTAAAAGATGGGAAATGAAAGGATCCCTATGACAGCAAACCACAGAAATGGAGCTGAAACTTTCATGGAAAAGAGATATCAATTAGCCTTGGGTGTGGCTGACTTTTAATGTATTTAGCATAGTTCCTGAGAGTACTGGGATGCTGAGCATAGAAGCAAATTGAGCTCCGAGGCCATCATGCTAAAATAAATAAAGCTAAAGGGGTTGGAAGGTGGTGAATAGACTATGCATCCTAAGCTAGGGAAGCTTGACTATTCCTTTGCCATTGTACCTCAAGGATGGTTGCATAATAATTTTTTTATCTAAATTTTTTTAGACCTCTGGAGAGAGGATACTTTTGCTGTGTTTCTGTTACCGGAAAGGGGTCTTGATCCAGACCCCAAGAGAGGGTTCTTGGATCTCACACAATAAAGAATTTGAGGTGAATCCATAAAGTGAAAGCAAGTTTATTTAAAAGGTAAAGGAATAGGCCAGGCACGGTGGCTCATGCCTGTAATCCCAGCACTTTGAGAGGCTGAGGCAGGCGGATCACGAGGTCAGGAGATCAAGACTATCCTGGCTAATATGGTGAAATCCCGTTTCTGTTAAAAATACAAAAAATTAACTGGGCGTGGTGGCATGCGCTGTGGTCCCAGCTACTTGGGAGGCTGAGGCAGGAGAATCGCTTGAAACTGGGAGGCGGAGGTTGCAGTGAGCCGAGATTGCAGCACTGCACTCCAGCCTGGGCGACAGAGCAAGACTTTGTCTCTCAAAAAAAAAAAATAAATAAATAAAAGAAAGTAAAGGAATAAAAGAATAAAAGAATGGCTCTTCCATAGGTAGAGCAGGAGGGCTGCTGGTTGTCCATTTTTTATGGTTATTTCTTGATTATATGCTAAACAAGGAGTGTATTATTCATGAGTTTTCCAGGAAATGGGTGGGCAATTCCTGGAACTGAAGGTTTCTCCCCTTTTAAGACAATATATGGTAACTTCCTGACGTTGCTATGGCATCTGTAAACTGTCATGACACTGGTAAGAGTGCCACTTAGCATGCTAATGCATTATAATAAGCATATAATGAGTAGTGAGCACAACCAGAGGTCACTCTCCTTGCCATCTTGGTTTTGGTGAGTTTTGACCAGCTTCTTTACTGCAACCTGTTTTATCAGCAAGGTCTTTATGACCTGTATCTTCTGCCAACCTTCTATCTCATTCTGTGACTTAGAATGCCTAACTTACTGAGAATGCAGCCCAGCTGGTCTCAGCCTTATTTTACCCACCCCCTACTCAAGATGGAGTTACTCTGGTTCAAACACTTCTGACATTTCTGTTACTTCTGGGAATATTCAGAAAAGGGAAGAATCTCAGCCCTCTCTTTACAATATCCCACTTACCTTTTTAATAAACTGCCCTTCAGTTTCTCTCTTTCTCTCTCTCTCTGTCTATTTTTCTCGAGACAGGGTCTCACTCTGTCACCCAGGCTGGAGTCAGTGGCATGACTATGACTCACTGCAGCCTTGACCTCCCAGGCTCAAGTGATCCTCCCTTCTCAGCCTCCTGAGGAGTAGCTGGGACTACAAGTGCATGCCACCATGCCCAACTAAATTTATTATTTATTATTTTATTATTTTTTGTATGGATAAAGTCTTGCTATGCTGCCCAGGTTGGTGTCAAACTTCTTGGCTCAAGCAATTCTCCCACCTCAGTCTCCCAGAGTGTTGTAATTATAGGTGTGAGCCACTGCTCCTGGCCCATCAGTTTCTCTTAAGGCACAGAGGACATCCCCACAGAACCTGATTGTAGAGGCTTCCATATCTCCAGGTCAATTGGGCAGGAGCAGACAGGGACAGATAACACTAAAGACATGGCCATGAAAACATCTATGACAGTAGTTCCTAACCTTGCCTATAATTACAATCTCCTGGGATTTTTTTTATTATTATTATTTGCCAGTACTCAAGCAACACCCCAGACTAATTAATTCAAAATCTTTGAGGGTGGCCCCCAAGCATCAGTACTTTTTAAAGCTCCCAAAATAATTCTAATAAGCAGCTAGTATTGAAAACCACCAGTGAGAGACTTGGTGTGTTTCTATCAGCATTTGAATATTTTATCCCATAATGCAGAAAATGGAACTTAATGAAAATTATACCTGTAAAGACATATTAAGTAGTTAAGTGTGTATTTGCTTTGAAGACCAGAATGTATGCATATACATCATTATCTTACTTCAAAATCAAAATGTATTTCCAGTGTCACAATTCAAAAATGTTCAAAGATCTTCCACATTATCTAAAAAGAAATGCATTAACATTCAAGAACTTAACTGATTATATGCATATGACCTTGGTTCCTGGGCAAGCCATGACCTTGATTGGTCCTGCAATATCATCCATTACAAAGGTAGCTATTATGCAACTGGTACCTAAATATAAAGCATCTCCTATTAAGGTGATACAGTATAATGTAATGTAAAATCAAAATAATAATAAATTTAAAAATGTTTTCAGTACTGTTATTTGAGTTCCAAATCCCAGATCAACCATTGCCCTAATTTCATAATGTCACAAGGGGAGATATATTTTCTACTGTGATATTTAAAGCACCTGGTCCATTGGAAAACTAAAATTTTATCTTTCCCTCCTCTTCTTCTTTCCCCTCTTGTTTGGTTTGGTGTTTAAGATGAATGACTATTGTGAGGGGGCTGGTAAAAACAAAATGTAGAATTAATAGATTCAATCCTGTCCCACAGAAACCAGCTCGTTAGGTACTTCAGGCTCCTTGATGTTCAAATTTGTTATCCTCAATGTAAGGGAAGTATTAAATTTAGAACGTTGAGGTTTTTTGGCATGACATACATTGCAGTGAAAAGAAACCTGGATTAGGGGCCATAAGATAGAGTAAGTAAATTCAGCTTGAGAATTAAAAAATTACACTATTTTGTGCAAATCACTTAACCAACCTCTCTGAGGTTAATTCTTTCATCTGTCAACTAAAGGACTTGGACAGCACTAAAGAGCTTAGTCCCTTATAACTTGAACTTCTTATGGCATATTTAGATCTGTGACCTGTGGGAATAATTGCATTTTGAGGAATGATGATAATTCATTTAATTTGTTATAAATCAAATGTGGGGTAAATAAACAAGTTATATGGAGTTCCCAGAAAAGACTGAGGAAAAAAAAAAAAAAATCAACCACACTTCTTTCCTGTAACTATAATTCTTATAATTGCAGGTTACACAGACTTACATATTGTTTCAGCCTAACACTGATTCAGAACACCCAAGTTATACTAAATATGTAAGATTTATAAAATGACATTACAAGTACATATAAATAAAATTCTGGTGTGTATTTTTGGACACAATACTGTCACTGCAAACAAATAAAAAGAAAAAAGGAAAAAAGATGGATCCAAAGTCAAGTAAAACTTCAAATACCACAAGCTGCATAAATCAAAGCTTAAAATCTGACTAGTAACAGCAGGACCAGATCCATGTGTATAAACTGACAGAGGTGTGGTTTCCAAAGCCACTCAATCCGCTTGTATACACAATGCTTGAATTTATTGAGTTTTGCTGCAGTGACCATTTGCTTCTATGGCTCAAGTTTTGTTTTCTTGAGGGTTTCCCAATCTGCCTCTCTCTTGAGAAAACCACGTGAGATTTGTTCTTTTTATCTAAGCCATTTGCATTCCTCTTAGCGTTTCTCCTTTTAAGGTAAAATGAATGTTAATGGAAGTTAGTGCCAATGATATTTGGCATATTCTGATTTTAAGGAATGAGATTCTTTCCATCTAGTTCTTGTGGGATAGTGATTGCTACATATTTGAAAGACGGAATAATCAGGCTTAAAGGCTCATTGAAAGGTCATTTAAACCATATCCCTGACTACATACACCTGGTCTCTGGGACACAGAAGTGAGCTTCATAAGGTTGTCTCCCACTTATTTCATTGATCAGAATGAGTCATTTTAATAGGATGTTACTATCTACTTATTCATGACACCTAAGACGTGGTCACAGATACTGAACCACAGAGAAGGACAGGCCTTGGTTGGAGGCAAACAGCAAACACACTCTCCATTGATGTGTGTCACCTTGACTTCTATTGTACACATGGGGTTTATACGGACAAACCATGCCCATTTTCTGATACACACATTTTTCTCAGAGATAACCTGTGCACCTTGTGAATGTAAAGCTGATGGTGCACATCACTTGGTTGTTCAGAAGAATCGGATTCATATACTCTGTTTAGGCTTCAGGTCACAGTCCTTGGAAGGGCCGCTACTGGCAGCTATCAGATAAAAATGACTATCTTTCCTGCACAGTACTTTAAAGAACATACGCTGAAATATTTGATTGATTTTTTTCTATGTTTCAGGCTATCCTTGTGAGGATTCTGCTATGTTGGGCCTATTAGAACCCAGAAGCAAAAATAGTGCTGATTTTTATACATACTTTCCACCCAGATCTATAAGCAGAAAATCAAAGGTGGTGGATTCTTTTTTCCCTCATAATCTAATCCAACCCTTATCCAAACACTTGCATCAGAAGGGATCATAAAACCTCTAAATAAATAGCATATATGATAAAAGCATATATGAAAAAATGTAGTCTTATAGGCTGTCGTTTATCAGACATCTTATTTGCATGATAAGAACAGCCATTAACACAAGAAAAAAATCAAACTCTGGGCATCACAGATAAAAGTCAACTGGTTTAGCTCTCATTCATATTTCAGAAATTTACTCAAATACTTTCGTACACATGGTTGTAGCCAAGAGTTGAAAAAATATGAGTACATGTACATTTATATAAGTACTTATTTCAATTTATTTATAAAAATATATCCCTACATTTATCTATATATATTTATGTAAACTTATATAAATTTTGTGTGTCTGTGTGTGTGTGTATGAATGAATGAAGAGATAAGAACAATCTAATGATATTAAGACATTGTGTCAACTCTGATGGTGAGGAACTTTTAACTATTGATGCTGTTTTGTCTGAGGTCAAAGGAGTCTGGCACTGAGCAGTTTTTTGTTTGTTTGTATTTTTGTTTTTGTTTTTTTATTTTTATTTTAACTCGAACCCTTTCCTCTCCATGTGATTCTGTTTCTTATATATTTTCACACCTAACAATCTCTTATTCATCAAGACTTGGTGAAATTGTCACTTCTTTCACAAAAGAGTTTGATGTTTACATTTAATAAGAATAAGACTTTCTTCCTAAAAACTTCTATCAAACTTTACCTTTCTTCTTTTTATATTACCTGCTGCTTTTGGTTTTTGATTTTATTTTTGCCCATATGTTTAGTTGTATAAAAATCTTCTTGAAAAAATACTGCTACTACTAATAATCCTTACTTCATTGCATTCTTTGTATTTTATGCTATGCTTGGCATAATCCCTTGAATAATGTAGATACTTAATACATAGTTTAGAAGATGTGAAAAGAGGTATAACACTTTTATATTGTGTTGCAGTGGGAAAGGACTTTTCTTGCACTTCTTGACATTCTATTTCCAGTCTAAAAGAGGAAAACTATTTTTTTTTAATTTATTTATTATTATTGTACTTTAAGTTGTAGGGTACATGTGCATAACGTGCAGGTTTGTTACATATGTATACTTGTGCCATGTTGCTGTGCTGCACCCATCAACTCGTCATTTACATCAGGTATAACTCCCAATGCAATCCCTCCCCCCTCCCCCCTCCCCATGATAGGCCCCTTCCTGAGTCCAAGTGATATCATTGTTCAATTCCCACCTATGAGTGAGAACATGCGGTGTTTGGTTTTCTGTTCTTGTGATAGTTTGCTAAGAATGATGGTTTCCAGCTGCATCCATGTCCCTACAAAGGACACAAACTCATCCTTTTTGATGGCTGCATAGTATTCCATGGTGTATATGTGCCACATTTTCTTAATCCAATCTGTCACTGATGGACATTTGGGTTGATTCCAAGTCTTTGCTATTGTGAATAGTGCTGCAATAAACATACGTGTGCATGTGTGATTATAGCAGCATAATTTATAATCCTTTGGGTATATACCCAGTAATGGGATGGCTGGGTCATATGGTACATCTAGTTCTAGATCCTTGAGGAATCGCCATACTGTTTTCCATGATGGTTGAACTAGTTTACAATCCCACCAACAGTGTAAAAGTGTTCCTATTTCTCCACATCCTCTCCAGCACCTGTTGTTTCCTGACTTTTTAATGATCACCATTCTAACTGGTGTGAGATGGTATCTCATTGTGGTTTTGATTTGCATTTCTCTGATGGCCAGTGATGATGAGCATTTTTTCATGTGTCTGTTGGCTGTATGAATGTCTTCTTTTGAGAAATGTCTGTTCATATCCTTTGCCCACTTTTTGATGGGGTTGTTTGTTTTTTTCTTGTAAATTTGTTGGAGTTCTTTGTAGGTTCTGGATATTAGCCCTTTGTCAGATGAGTAGATTGCAAAAATTTTCTCCCATTCTGTAGGTTGCCTGTTCACTCTGATGGTAGTTTCTTTTGCTGTGCAGAAGCTCTTTAATTTAATGAGATCCCATTTGTCAATTTTGGCTTTTGCTGCCGTTGCTTTTGGTGTTTTAGACATGAGGTCTTTGCCCATGCCTATGTCCTGAATGGTACTACCTAGGTTTTCCTCTAGGATTTTTATGGTATTAGGTCTAACATTTAAGTCTCTAATCCATCTTGAATTAATTTTCGTATAAGGAGTAAGGAAAAGATCCAGTTTCAGCTTTCTACTTATGGCTAGCCAATTTTCCCAGCACCATTTATTAAATAGGGAATCCTTTCCCCATTTCTTGTTTCTCTCAGGTTTGTCAAAGATCAGATGGCTGTAGATGTGTGGTATTATTTCTGAGGACTCTGTTCTGTTCCATTGGTCTATATCTCTGTTTTGGTACCAGTACCATGCTGTTTTGGTTACTGTAGCCTTGTAGTATAGTTTGAAGTCAGGTAGCGTGATGCCTCCAGCTTCGTTCTTTTGACTTAGGATTGTCTTGGAGATGCGGGCTCTTTTTTGGTTCCATATGAACTTTAAAGCAGTTTTTTCCAATTCTGTGAAGAAACTCATTGGTAGCTTGATGGGGATGGCATTGAATCTATAAATTACCTTGGGCAGTATGGCCATTTTCACGATATTGATCTTCCTATCCATGAGCATGGTATGTTCTTCCATTTGTTTGTGTCCTCTTTGATTTCACTGAGCAGTGGTTTGTAGTTCTCCTTGAAGAGGTCCTTTACATCCCTTGTAAGTTGGATTCCTAGGTATTTTATTCTCTTTGAAGCAATTGTGAATGGAAGTTCATTCCTGATTTGGCTCTCTGTTTGTCTGTTACTGGTGTATAAGAATGCTTGTGATTTTTGCACATTAATTTTGTATCCTGAGACTTTGCTGAAGTTGCTTATCAGCTTAAGGAGATTTGGGGCTGAGACAATGGGGTTTTCTAAATATACAATCATGTCATCTGCAAACAGGGACAGTTTGACTTCTTCTTTTCCTAACTGAATACCCTTGATTTCTTTCTCTTGCCTAATTGCCCTAGCCAGAACTTCCAACACTATGTTGAATAAGAGTGGTGAGAGAGGGCATCCCTGTCTTGTGCCAGTTTTCAAAGGGAATTTTTCCAGTTTTTGCCCATCCAGTATGATATTGGCTGTGGGTTTGTCATAAATAGCTCTTATTATTTTGAGGTACGTTCCATCAATACCGAATTTATTGAGCGTTTTTAGCATGAAGGGCTGTTGAATTTTGTCAAAAGCCTTTTCTGCATCTATTGAGATAATCATGTGGTTCTTGTCTTTGGTTCTGTTTATATGCTGGATTATGTTTATTGATTTGCGAATGTTGAACCAGCCTTGCATCCCAGGGATGAAGCCCACTTGATCATGGTGGATAAGCTTTTTGATGTGTTGCTGAATCCGGTTTGCCAGTATTCTATTGAGGATTTTTGCATCGATGTTCATCAGGGATATTGGTCTAAAATTCTCTTTTTTTGTTGTGTCTCTGCCAGGCTTTGGTATCAGGATGATTTTGGCCTCATAAAATGAGTTAGGGAGGATTCCCTCTTTTTCTATTGATTGGAATAGTTTCAGAAGGAATGGTACCAACTCCTCCTTGTACCTCTGGTAGAATTTGGCTGTGAATCCATCTGGTCCTGGACTTTTTTTGGTTGGTAGGCTATTAATTATTGCCTCAATTTCAGAGCCTGCTATTGGTCTATTCAGGGATTCAACTTCTTCCTGGTTTAGTCTTGGAAGAGTGTAAGTGTCCAGGAAATTATCCATTTCTTCTAGATTTTCCAGTTTATTTGCGTAGAGGTGTTTATAGTATTCTCTGATGGTAGTTTGTATTTCTGTGGGGTCGTTGGTGATATCCCCTTTATCATTTTTAATTGCGTCGATTTGATTCTTCTCTCTTTTCTTCTTTATTAGTCTTGCTAGTGGTCTGTCAATTTTGTTGATCTTTTCAAAAAACCAACTCCTGGATTCATTGATTTTTTGGAGAGTTTTTTGTGTCTCTATCTCCTTCAGTTCTGCTCTGATCTTAGTTATTTCTTGCCTTCTGCTAGCTTTCGAATGTGTTTGCTCTTGCTTCTCTAGTTCTTTTAACTGTGATGTTAGAGTGTCAATTTTAGATCTTTCCTGCTTTCTCTTGTGGGCATTTAGTGCTATAAATTTCCCTCTACACACTGCTTTAAATGTGTCCCAGAGATTCTGGTATGTTGTATCTTTGTTCTCATTGGTTTCAAAGAACATCTTTATTTCTGCCTTCATTTCGTTATGTACCCAGTAGTCATTCAGGAGCAGGTTGTTCAGTTTCCATGTAGTTGAGCGGTTTTGATTGAGTTTCTTAGTCCTGAGTTCTAGTTTGATTGCACTGTGGTCTGAGAGACAGTTTGTTATAATTTCTGTTCTTGTACATTTGCTGAGGAGTGCTTTACTTCCAATTACGTGGTCGATTTTGGAGTAAGTACGATGTGGTGCTGAGAAGAATGTATATTCTGTTGATTTGGGCTGGAGAGTTCTATATAGATGTCTATTAGGTCTGCTTGCTGCAGAGATGAGTTCAATTCCTGGATATCCTTGTTAACTTTCTGTCTCGTTGATCTGTCTAATGTTGACAGTGGAGTGTTGAAGTCTCCCATTATTATTGTATGGGAGTCTAAGTCTCTTTGTAAGTCTCTAAGGACTTGCTTGATGAATCTGGGTGCTCCTGTATTGGGTGCATATATATTTAGGATAGTTAGCTCTCCCTGTTGAATTGATCCCGTTACCATTATGTAATGGCCTTCTTTGTCTCTTTTGATCTTTGATGGTTTAAAGTCTGTTTTATCAGAGACTAGTATTGCAACCCCTGCTTTTTTTTGTTCTCCATTTGCTTGGTAAATCTTCCTCCATCCCTTTATTTTGAGCCTATGTATGTTTCTGCGTGTGAGATGGGTCTCCTGAATACAGCAGACTGATGGGTCTTGACTCTTTATACAGTTTGCCAGTCTGTGTCTTTTAATTGGAGCATTTAGTCCATTTACATTTAAGGTTAAGATTGTTATGTGTGAACTTGATCCTGCCATTATGATATTAACTGGTTATTTTGCTCGTTAGTTGATGCAGTTTCTTCCTAGCCTCAGTGGTCTTTACATTTTGGCATGTTTTTGCAATGGCTGGTACCGGTTGTTCCTTTCCATGTTTAGTGCTTCCTTCAGGGTCTCTTGTAAGGCAGGTCTAGTGGTGACAAAATCTCTAAGCATTTGCTTATCTGTAAAGGATTTTATTTCTCCTTCACTTATGAAACTTAGTTTGGCTGGATATGAAATTCTGGGTTTAAAATTCTTTTCTTTAAGAATGTTGAATATTGGCCCCCACTCTCTTCTGGCTTGGAGAGTTTCTGCCGAGAGATCTGCTGTTAGTCTGATGGGCTTCCCTTTGTGGGTAACCCGACCTTTCTCTCTGGCTGCCCTTAAGATTTTTTCCTTCATTTCAACTTTGGTGAATCTTGCAATTATGTGTCTTGGAGTTGCTCTTCTCGAGGAGTATCTTTGTGGCGTTCTCTGTATTTCCTGGATTTGAATGTTGGCCTGCCCTACTAGGTTGGGGAAGTTCTCCTGGATGATATCCTGAAGAGTGTTTTCCAACTTGGTTCCATTTTCCCCCTCACTTTCAGGCACCCCAATCAGACGTAGATTTGGTCTTTTTACATAATCCCATACTTCTTGCAGGCTTTGTTCATTTCTTTTTCTTCTTTTTTCTTTTGGTTTCTCTTCTCGCTTCATTTCATTCATTTGATCCTCAATCACAGATACTCTTTCTTCCAGTTGATCGAGTCGGTTACTGAAGCTTGTGCATTTGTCACGTATTTCTCGTGTCATGGTTTTCATCTCTTTCATTTCGTTTAGGACCTTCTCTGCATTAATTACTCTAGCCATCAATTCTTCCACTTTTTTTTCAAGATTTTTAGTTTCTTTGCGCTGGGTACGTAATTCCTCCTTTAGCTCTGAGAAACTTGATGGACTGAAGCCTTCTTCTCTCATCTCGTCAAAGTCATTCTCCGTCCAGCTTTGATCCGTTGCTGGCGATGAGCTGCGCTCCTTTGCCGGGGGAGATGCGCTCTTATTTTTGGAATTTCCAGCTTTTCTGCCCTGCTTTTTCCCCATCTTTGTGGTTTTATCTGCCTCTGGTCTTTGATGATGGTGATGTACTGATGGGGTTTTGGTGTAGGTGTCCTTCCTGTTTGATAGTTTTCCTTCTAACAGTCAGGACCCTCAGCTGTAGGTCTGTTGGAGATTGCTTGAGGTCCACTCCAGACCCTGTTTGCCTGGGTATCAGCAGCAGAGGCTGCAGAAGATAGAATATTTCTGAACAGCGAGTGTACCTGTCTGATTCTTGCTTTGGAAGCTTCCTCTCAGGGGTGTACTCCACCCTGTGAGGTGTGGGGTGTCAGACTGCCCCTAGTGGGGGATGTCTCCCAGTTAGGCTACTCAGGGGTCAGGGACCCACTTGAGCAGGGAGTCTGTCCCTTCTCAGATCTCAACCTCCTTGTGGGAGATCCACTGCTCTCTTCAAAGCTGTCAGACAGAGTCGTTTGCGTCTGCAGAGGTTTCTGCTGTGTTTGTTATTGCCCTGTCCCCAGAGGTGGAGTCTACAGAGACAGGCAGGTTTCCTTGAGCTGTTGTGAGCTCCACCCAGTTCGAGCTTCCCAGCAGCTTTGTTTACCTACTTAAGCCTCAGCAATGGCAGGCGCCCCTCCCCCAGCCTCGCTGCTGCCTTGCCGGTAGATCACAGACTGCTGTGCTAGCAATGAGGGAGGCTCCGTGGGTGTGGGACCCTCCCGGCCAGGTGTGTGATATGATCTCCTGGTGTGCCTGTTTGCTTAAAGCGCAGTATTGGGGTGGGAGTTATCCGATTTTCCAGGTGTTGTGTGTCTCAGTTCCCCTGGCTAGGAAAAGGGATTCCCTTCCCCCTTGCGCTTCCCAGGTGAGGCAATGCCTCGCCCTGCTTCAGCTCTCGCTGGTCGGGCTGCAGCAGCTGACCAGCACCGATCGTCCGGCACTCCCCAGTGAGATGAACCCAGTACCTCAGTTGAAAATGCAGAAATCACCGGTCTTCTGTGTAGCTCGCGCTGGGAGTTGGAGACTGGAGCTGTTCCTATTCGGCCATCTTGCTCCGCCCCCCGGAAAACTATTTTTTTTCTTAGGTTTTGTACCGCGCTTTAACCACAGGTTCTAAAATTAAATTAAAATCTATCTCCTTTCGAATTGAGAACCACCAAGCTTTATTCCCCGTCTTCCTCAGAGTCCTGAGCTACTTTGAAAGTTGCCTGAGATTCTGTGGGATTTGCAAAGGCAGCAGAATCCTCCTGCAGAACAGCACAGGTATTTTTAAGAAATAAATCTATAGCCGTCAGCACTAGGTCAGGTATCAGACGACTGTCAACAAGGGCCAATTGGTGAAATAATAACTAGGATTTCCACTTAGTTAACACTAAAACAAACAAACAAAACCCCACCCTGCAGTACCCAGAATACATATCCAGTTAAAAGCACCAGTGGCTGCCTTTGTTCCTCACAGAAATTTTCTCCGTGATCAATAACGTCAGCCAGGCTCACTGAGTGTGTTGCCGTCACACTCTTGAAAACAAAGGTTTATTTTATTTTTGCGACAATTTAGGTTAAAGAAGTACAACATTAACAGAGATCCACCCCATTAAAGTATAAGAAATGTTAGCTATAACACATACTCATCTCAGCCACTTGAGATTTTGGTCCTGACCTGTGATAGTCCTCACTTGAATTTTTGCTGAAATTTCCGTTACTTAGAAATGGTTAGGATATGTCAAAGAGAATAAATAAAAATATAATATGATTAAAAAAATTGATACATTTGACTAAACAAAAATTTTGGAAATTTTCAACTCATAAAAAATGTTACAACCCAAATGATATATTGGGATGAAATAATTGCTTTATATGTAATTGCCAGACTCATATAGCCATTTTATATAAAGAGCTACTACAGACCAACAAAAAAATTAATTTGCATAATACCAGTAGGAATTCACTGAAAAATATTACGAACAGACAAGGCACAGGTGAAAAGTAACTTGTCTCAGTAATAAACAAATAAATTGAACATTTTTAAAAACTGTTATTCTAACAATCTTCAGATTAACAATATTTTAAAGTTTGAAAACATCCAGAGTTGATGTAATTGTAGTTGCTTTCATAAACTGTCACTTGGAGAACAAGTGATTACAACTCTTTTGGAGAGAAATTTGACAATAAATCCAAAATTGAATCTCTACATATGCTTTGACCCAGCATTGCTTCTTCCAGGAATTTATTCTGTAAAAATGCCTCCACAATATATGTACATATATAAAAGTGTATTGCATTTTTATGTGCTATATTACCAATTTTTAAATACCCATGTCCATCAATGAGGCTGATTAAAGTAATTCATCATATAGATATGATATATGAATATATGTAGATATATTAATTTCTTAAGCTTATCTTAAGAAATAAGTCAGATATATTGAATACATTGCTATGTGAAGAAAAGTGTATTGAAGAACAATATGAAAAGTATAATCTCATTTCACATAAAAATTAGAAAATTGTTAATGTATACAGAAAAAATAAAAATTGAAGGAATATGCATACACTTGTTGACAAAGGGTCTTTTCATGAGGTAGAATTATGGAAGATGTTTACCTTTTAGAGTATATTTCTCTGCATTGGATTATTTGTTTTATTCTGAAAACAAAATAAGCATTTGTTCAAAGTATTTAAATAAAATCTATCTAACAAAGCACCATGACAGTACATTTGGTCCAAATTATCAGGAAAATCTCCTTGAGAACCAACTTAACATGGATTTTAAGGAATATCAGCAGTTTGATTCATACTTTTCAGGGCATTAATCTATTGTAAAATACTCAGCATTACTATTAGGGATTAACAGAATGCTTACTCTTACAAATTTTAACACTTAATTCATTTTTTGAAATCAATATAGTGTTGTTAAAATATTGTCCTATAAAATTATTAAAGATAATTTTTCATACTGAGTGTAGAATGAACCTAGAAGTGTGCTATGGCCCATGACAAAAATGTCATATCTACAGAAAACAGTTTAAAATAATTGTAAGAAAAAAAAAAGACTCAAGAAAATGCCAGCGTTGCTCTTTTTTCAAATCTTTCATAATGGTTACTCTTTTCTTTGTATTACTACATTTTAATTCCATTTTGGTCTAAATATTTAAAAAATAGAAATTTAAACCTAGGTGCTTTTAAAAAGTCAAATATAACTTTTGTTTCACTTTTCCTAAAATTGCATTGCCATGAGTAACCAATAAATCAGCTGTTGACTTTTAAGTGAGCAGAGGTTATAATTGTTCTTCAGTAAGCATTGATTTATTTTGTAATTAATATCCTCTTTGGAATTTGCCTGTGAATAACACGTCAGTCTACCTTTTTATTTTTGCCAAGCATTAAATATAATAAAAGATGTTTTGACTGGTCTTTTGCCTCAGAGAAATTTTTTAAGCTTAGAAAATACATTTAAAATATATGTAAAATGCAACATAATACTCAGACTTTAATATTATTTCTAAAAGTAACAAAAATAATTTGATATTTTAATGGCAATAGATACACCCAACATTACAATGCTTTTACAGTCCATGGTGGGGGAATTAAAAAAAAAACTTGCATATATTTAATTACGTGCCATCATGTTATAATTAGTGATTCTCATTTAGTAAACACTGTTCTTGAGACAGTACAAATATAAAGTGGAACACAATCTCTCTTGGGTAGCATCAACCTTTACTCAATCATTAAACGATGAGAAATATTGGGTTGTTTTTGTTAAGGATTAAGAAAATGCTTTTTGAAGCAGATAAACATTTGTCCCTGCTGGAAGCTCCTTCAGCAGTAATGCATCACTATGCCTGACCAGCCCTAGAAACCTTGGAAAGGCAAAATATGTACATGTTCGTTGTTAGGCATATGTGATATGTTTTGCTTTGTCACCTGGCAACCAAAAGATTTTTGAACTTTGCCAAAATCTAAACTTTCGAGACTCTTAAGCTGCTTAATTTTTATATTCATAAAACACAATCCATAGTATATTTCTGTTTGGAGAGCTAATTGTATAAGACTTCTTGAGTTGTGATAGATTTTGCTAAAAGATGTTTAACCTCATAGTTTAACATGTCAACTTCAATTCAGATCAGATTCCATGTTATTTATTTAGACCTGCATGAATGACATATACTAAAAGTCACATATATTTCATGTCTTTATCATGTCTTGAAGGAGCCGTGAAAAATGAGCAGAGAATCAGAAGTTGAGTGTTCTAATCTTGCTTGGCTCTGTTGTTCAAACTAGTCTTGAGACTTCAGAAAGTAATGCAATACCTTTGATCCCATTTTCTTCATTGATAAATTAAGGAAATGCACTTAAAAATTTCAAAGAGTTGTAAAAAATATTTGAGGTGTATATTTTCTTTTTAAATGAGAGGAATATCAACGATGTTCATTCTAGAGACACATGGGTATACAGGTCTTTCATTCTTATTCATTATTTGTCAATCTTTGACCCACATTCCATCTTAAAACCCACCAGCATGCTCTGATATATACCAAGTACTTCTAGAATATAAATTCCACTGAACTTTTACAAAGTATTTCTATATTCATGCTTACTGATCACCATCAGAGATATTCAGTTATTTTTATTTTCTTCTATTTTAAAAAATGTGGAAACTCTTTCCCCTTGTTCCATTTGCAGTATGTTCCTGGGACAGATCATGGTACTTTCAATTTAACTTGGTTACCTGGATTTTCACAACCAAAGGACCATCCTGGAAGTCTGAACTAAACTGAGGAATCAATTGTAATTGGCAAAGGTTCCGTAAGTACTATCTTGATAACATCCTCAAATAATACCTCATATCATGAAGGATAGTTTTACTATTTTAAAGTCCAATTTAGTAGTGCTACATCACTGACTGTGATGTTCAAATATTTGTCACTGGAGACAATCAGCCCATGGCAAAATAGACACCAGAACACTACATAATTTGTGTTTGTTCAGAGAAAAGACTATTCAGATTTTTATTATCCTAATGATTAAAAAATTGCTCTCGGTGCTTGTTCCAGTAAGAGAAAAAAATGTTCTTAAACGCTAAAACAATAGTAGCTTCTTTGGTGAGTGATGTGCCACTTAGTAATAATGCAGTGCATTTTGAACAGATCTGTAGTTTTTCAAAGACAAACATCAAATAGGAAGAAAAAGGTTATGTCACCTTCACCCTCACAGTACTGTCATTTATATGCTATCAGCTCATTAAATTCACATTAGGATACTCCATGGGACTTGAGTTGCTATTAGTGCACCTAAAATGGCATAACAAAATCTCAGTTCACTTTAAGAGAGATGGCATTGCGACATTTTGTATTTCATCACTGAATTATTACAGTCTCAGATGCATTCTGCTGTGATGGTAATGGAAGGAGGAGTACAAGAGAGGAAAGCTGTCCATTTGTTGTTCCCCAGGGAGAGAAAAAGCAAAGTTTGATCAAAAAAAAAAAAAAAAATTTAAGGAAGTGAAAGTAAAGCATTAACAATTTAACCCCTATATCTAGGCTGAAAATACGCAAGTAAAGGCAAATGTTACATTTTGAGATAGACTTTATAGGACTTGTTTATTTACTTCAGTAAAATGACTATATTGACTACTCAGGAGCTTGTTTGCTTAGTTGTTTTATGTCCACAGGCGGATGACCATCTGGACTTCATATTACTTTTCAGAAGTACTCACTGGTAGCAAATCACTGTCCTTTTCTATTATATTTTTAGCAGTTATATCCTTATGAAAAAAATTTGGGTAGCCTCTCAAAGGTGAATAATTCCATGACAAATGTGAATATTGATAGCTATCTCCATGATCACAGAACCTTTCCATCATGATGAACAAAAGATTATTATCTCCTATTCTGAACAACCTGCAGCTATACAAGATTTCATGAAATAATTTTAGCACATTTAACAATGATCAAATAGTACATTTGTCAAAAAATAGAGACACCAATGGAAAAAGCTTGAAATAGCAATGGCTTGCACAGCATACAAGAATTAGTGTTGTTCTCAAAACCAGTAAACTTATCAGAATTTTGATGTATATTCTATCAGCAGAATTAAGAGAAGTATATGGCTGACATAATATGCTTTTACATATAAATAGAGAAATAAATGTGTGTTTATTAAGAGATGAAATTGTATAATAACATAAGCATGACCTCTTCTAATGATTACTTCTCAGTGATAGAATCAGAATTTGAATAGAAGAAACAAGATTAAAGTCTTCATCCCACATCTTGAATGTTTGGACATACTAAACACAATATTTCATAATTGGGAGTTTATATTACATGTGAAACATATTTAAAATTAAATTACAGTTGTTCAGAATATTTAGACTTCAGGACTATTGCTTTCATTTGTATCATTTCTTACATAAAGTAAAAAAAAAAGTATCAAATATGTGAAATATAAATACCTGCTGCTTCTAAGTATACTTTGTTTGTAGCTACAGCTCTGTTGCTGGGTTATTGGCAGCTGTAATATAAAAAAATTGAAGAGATTGAACTAGACAATCATTAGATTTCCTACAATTCTCTACATCCGTGTCTTAACAGGAGATAGCAGAGTGTTGGAAAAAGAGACCCAGTAAGAGTCTAGGCTGTTGGTCTCCACCCAGAGCAGAATTAAGAAACCTAAATTAGTGAGTAATTTACTCTAGGCCTTAGTTCTCCCTTCTACAATGTAAGGCAAAATACTTTCTGACCTCTAAAGTATCTTGAGATCTAAACTTCTCTGGTTTTGTGTTCTCTAACCCTTTCTCATTTCTTTCACAATTTTACCATGTAATATTGGACAAAGTCCTAAAGCATATAGAGTACCCATTTTTATTAGTCAGGGTTCTTCAGAGAAACAGAACAGGAGAGAGAGAGAGAGAGAGAGAGAGAGAGAGATTTATTATGAGAAATTGGTTTTTGTGATTACAGAGGTTATAAGCCTCACAATCTGCTCCCTGCAAGGTGGAGAACCAGGAAAGCCAGTTTTATGATTCAGTTGGAATTGGAATGTCTGAGAACCAGGGGACTTGATGGTGTAAATTCCACTTTGAGGGCTGGAGAAGATGAGATGAGATATCCCAGCTCAACCAGTGAGTCAGGAAAAAAGAATCAAGTTCCTCCTTCCACTTTTTAATTCCACTGAGGTCCTGAATTGATCGGATGATGGCCACCCACATTGGGGAGGGCAATCTGTTGTAATGAGTCCACAAATTCAAATGTTAATCTTATCCAGAAACACTCTCCCAGACACACCCAGAAATAATGTTTAATCTGGGTACACCATGATGAATCAAGTTCATACATAAAATTAACCATCACAACATCATTATGCTTAACCTACCAACCTACTCCCAGGATTATAGAAAATGTTACTAAATATGATACCCGATGAGTGTTACAACTAAGTCAACCACCGACAGTTGCGGGAAGTCAGGGACCCTGAATGGAGGGACCGGCTGAAGCCATGGCAGAAGAACATAAATTGTGAAGGCTTCATGGACATTTATTAGTTCCCCAAATTAATACTTTTATAATTTCTTATGTCTGTCTTTACTGCAGTCTCTGAACATAAATTGTGAAGATTTCATGGACACTTATCACTTTCCCAATCAATACCCTTGTGATTTCCTATGCCTGTCTTTACTTTAATCTCTTAATCCCGTCATCTTCGTGAATTGAGGAGGATGTATGTCTCCTCAGGATCCTGTGATGATTGCGTTAACTGCACAAATTGTTTGTAGAGCATGTGTGTTTGAACAATATGAAATCTGGGCACCTTGAAAAAAGAACAGGATAACAGCAATCTTCAGGGAACAAGGGAGATAAGACTTGGAGTCTGACTGCTGGTGAGCCGGACAGAACAGAGCTATAGTTCTCTTCTTTCAAAGGCAAATAGGAGAAATATCGCTGAATTCTTTTTCTCAGCAAGGAACATCCCTGAGAAAGAGAATGTGCCCTGAGGGTAGGTCTATAGACGGCCCCCTTGAGGCAGCCGCCTTTTATGGTCGAAGCTGAAGGGATGAAATAAGCCCCAGTCTCCTGTAGTGCTCCCAGGCTTATTAGGATGAAGAAATTCCCGCCTAATAAATTTTGGTCAGACAGTTTGTCTGCTCTCAAACCCTGTCTCCTGATAAGATGTTGTCAATGACAATGTGTGCCAGAAACTTCATTAGCAATTTTAATTTCGCCCCATCCTGTGGTCCTGTGATCTCACCCTGCCTCCACTTGCTTTGTGATATTCTATTGCCCTGTGAAGCATGTGATCTCTGTAACCCACACCCTATTTGTGCACTCTCTCCCCTTTTGAAAATCGCTAATAAAAACTTGCTGCTTTTATGGCTTAGAGAGCATCATGGAACCTGCCGACGTGTGATGTCTCCCCTGGACACCCAGTTTTAAAATTTCTTTCTCTTGTACTCTTTCCCTTTATTTCTCAAACCAGCTGAAATGCTTAGGGAAATAGAAAAGAACCCATGGTTAAATATTGGGGTGGGATTTTCCCCCGATAACTGACAAATTTGTCAGGCTCTAGATTTATCTTTGTTTCTTTAATAAGCCAGAATCCCCCATAACTTTTTAATCTCTTAACTTCAGCCCAGTTCAATCACTTGGATATCTACCCTCCAGCAATGGTCATTTGAATTTATAACCATCCTATTAAGATAAGGAAATTGAAATCCACACAGGATAAATGACTCATCCAAGGTGACACGGCAGAGAGCTAGGTTCAGAAAATACTGTGTTTCATGACTTTTAGTGCAATGTTTCTCTAGTCTGTGTCTTGTGGAGTCAAGGATCTCACTTTCTATTATCTTTGTTTCAACTTTCACATAGCCCATAGCAGAGTAAATTCTTTCAGGAAAATTTGTACTCAAGACAAAGTACATTGTACTATAAAAGGATAAGATATTAATGGTAGGAAGTGAAGAATCAACCAGTCATGAGGAAAACTTTTTTAAAGTAAACCAATTTATTTCTCATACCCTCTGAAATGAGTGGATAATAGGCTATATGGTCATTTGTTCAACCTTAGAATAAGTTCTGATCCATATTTAATACCTTAAATATAGCCTTGAAATTGCATTCTGAATTGTATTCACCTTTAAGTCACCATGCCAACCACAATGCCTGGACATATAAGACACCTTATAAGTATGTTCTATATTGAATATGACCATCTTTCAAACAGGTCTGAGTTTGCAATTGAGTATACCTCAGCTATACTCCCTTTAAAAAGAAACAAAACATTTTTGGTGTAAAATCTCAACAGCAGAAATAAAGAGATTATTTTAGTTATGTAGTGTGTATTTGATATCATACTTCTTAAGTAGAAAGAACCCTTCAATACTCATTACATTGAATATTGAAGCTGATCTCATTCAACACAACACAGATGAGATTAGCCATTTGTAGAAGCAACCCTCTCTAAGAAGCGACTTTACATGTCTTGATAAGATGAATAAGTCTTCTAAAATCAGTAAGAGAGCCATGAAATTTTCTTTCCAATATTTTATAAGGGAGACTGTAATCAAGAATGTAAGTAATGATAGATAAGCTAGAAAGTAATTAATTGTGTGAAATAACCATTACATTGAAATAACAGAATCTTATGTTAAGCGATAAGAAACATTGTTTCTTTTTTAAGTGAATACTAAAATCTGTCCGTACTTATTTAGCAATAACTCAAAGGGTAGTCAGCCAGTTTGGTGATACTGCTTTTCACTGTTCGGCAGGTATAAACCTGAAATGCAGAAGGCCACCTCATCTACCACTACGTGAACATAATATTCTCTAATATCATCCAACTCCCTTTGTTTCACCTCTTGACTCACCACAAAAACCATCTGAGCTACAAAAACCATCTGATCTTATTTTGATTTCCCAAGAAGACTTTTTTTTTTTTTTTTTTTTTTTTTTTTTACTGGGAAGGAGCATATACTTGCCAGCTGATGCAAGTATTCTGTTACATAGTGCAGCGTGTTGTTCTGTGTAAGTGAATAAATTGGCATTCTGCTTTATAAATCTGTTTCCTGTAAGTTTATTTAGCATTAATGAGTCCTCTAGAGCCTGACCATTCCTGGGAAAACTGATAAAATAGTACTCCTCGCTAGGCAAAGCCAAGGTCCGCACCCTGGCTCTGAAGTCCCTCCAGTGAAAGTTATATATACGCCATGTGCTCCTGCCGGAAACAGCAAGGCAGTCAGCCTCTCTCTTTACTCCTGGTAATTACAAGTGAGGCAAATCTCTTAGGAGGAAACTTCCAAAGTGAACAGGAACAGTGCATACCATCTTCATGCCTCAGAGATTAACAGCATTCAGTTATATAATAATAGTTTGTAAGAGATAAGCCTGATTTATACTGTATAACCCAGTATTTCTCAGTATTCCAACTACTTTCATGTGATCCATATTAAACTTTCTGGGAATATACCATGGAAAACTCTATTTGTGGGATATTATAGTTCTAGGAATCCCAAAGAAGGCCTGGAAGTACAGCTTCTCCTCGGGGATTTTTATCTCATTTGCATCTTGATAAAAATAAGAATTTCTCAGCTATAGATCTCAAGAAGAATAATATCTGACAATGCCATAATAAAGTTAGTTTTATGCAGAACCTGGGTAGATTTGCTTCACACTAGTACTTGGATGTGCCTTGACACTGACATCCTTCTCTTTAGCTTCCTTTTCTATAAAGGAGCCCATTCTTAACAAGTAACCCACAATATACTGTTTAGAGAAGTTATAGAAGATCAGTCGGGATGATTCTGTCACCAAACTTTATTAGAGCTAAAAATGTACAACATCTGTCACATTCTCTTGTGTTGGAGTCTAAGGATTTATCCAATAAGTATCACCTCTCTCATGCAATAGAGTTCTTAAAACTAATAGAGAAATAAAGGAATGGAGAGGAAGTCAAAGTATCACCTTATCTACTAGGAGACCAGATGGGAGGCCTTTATTTAGAGTCAGTTATTTGAACCTACCTACTGACCATTGAATTTAGGTTGAATTACTCACCTGGGGCCAGCCAGAATAAAGTTGGTAGAGAAAAGTCAGCCACAGGAGGTAGAGATAGTCTGTGTTTCTCCTTGAAGGGAAAAAAATTTCCAAGAGGAATAGGCTTGGAACCTATTAGAGTAGGCTGACTTTAATCCTCAACTAAAGTGCCTGCATCTGGGGTACAGGGAGGAAAAGCATAGAGAGACATTCTTCCTCTATATGGAAGATAAAATTAGGAATGGGGAATCATAATTTTCTTCTAACATACTGCTTCTTGTGGTAAGAGACCTAAACTATAAAACCTAAAGTAAACAATTAAAAAAAACACGAAGATTTGAGCACAGTATACTTTTCCTACAAGACAAACCTGGCAGAAATTAGTTAATGGGACAAGACAACTACGTATAATGTGCCTAAAGCTGGACAAGAGAAAACAAGACAAAGATGGGATGAGATATAAACTTTAAAAAAGGCAGAAAGGTAAAGCAATTATTTTCTCTTCCTACTAAGTGATGCACTGATATTGAAGCAATGATATTTGAGTGGTAGACTGTCCTAAGATTTGTACGCCATCTTTTTGTTTTGTTTACAACATTTTTTCTGTTTTCAAATATATCTAAGGAATCACTGGTGTGCAAATTTGTATTTATAACAATCTGAATATTAAAAGTATTTTAGCTTAGAACATTGGGTCTTCTAAAATTAGTCAAAGGTTCACCTTAAATTATAGTTAGACAGATGATTTAACAAATGCATAATATTGCAGATTTGCAAATTATTTTATTAATAATAATGTTCCTACTTCACATGGAATGTATATTTCTGCAAATGTATATATCTATTTATGCTTACTCAATAAGCACTTACTAGGTTCACAACTATAACAAGCTGTGTGCCATAACCTAAGATTCAAAATCAAATATGACAGTTTCTGCCCTTGAATAGTTTTGCTTCCCGTAGGAAAAGAGACAAATCAATGATTATAATATAGCATCAAAGAGGCTAAGGTAGTGGCATGTACAGGGTATTGTGGGAGACAAAACATGTATGTCAGACTGAGAGATAAAGAAAAATGGTGTTTGAGCTAAAGCATGTCTGTGTGTATGTGTGTGTGGTGTTTTAACTTTTATTTGCATGCAATTTCAAAAAAGTTTGTTCAGAAACATTTGACAATAACTTGGAGATGTGGTGCCTGTTTACATTAACATCATTGAATGTATTAATTCCTTCACACAGGATCATACAGTTCTATCCACAATTTGTATTCAAATTGTGTCAATAATCCTAAAAATGTGCTGCATTTATTTTTTTCCACAGCTCAAGGTCTACTCTGGATCACTTGTTGCAGTTTGTTGCCATATCTCTTCAGACTCTTTCCCTCAGTCTCTATCTTGACCTTGATCTTTTTGAGAAGAACAGAAAGTTTATTTGTAATTGAATTTACCTTCCTTTGATGTTTCATATTGTTACATTCAAACCATGATTTGTGGCAGGACCTCCACAGGAATGATAGCATGCTCTTCCCAGGGAGCATGTGATGCCCACTGGTCCCAGGATTTGATCACTTGATTAAGGGGTTGCTCCTGTTAGACACTGTGAAAGTACTGCTTTTCCCTTTGTAATTAAGGAGCGTTAATGATTTTGGCAGGGGAAATTTGGGTAATTCAAAACACTTGATTTTTAAAATTTTTTTTTCTAGTTTTTGACTGTTAATAAATAAAGCTTCTATGGAGAGTGTCAGGTAAGGCTTCCTAAATACATTGGGTTGTCAGGGAAGGTTGCACTAATAAGGTAATTATCAATTTAGAAGTGTAATGTGGAAACCAGTTTGAGTGGGGAATTATTATTTGTATAACTTAGAATAGGTTAGGACTCAAGAATCAAAATTCTTAACCCAAAATAACAGAAATAATTTGTGCTTTATTACCTCCCGTAAGAAGTCTAGAAATACACTCTCCCAGGATTGGCCTAGTGGCTCAACTTTTTCATCAAATAACCAGGGTCTTTCCATTCTTTGGAACCATCATTCTTTATATTTCATTTGCCTCAGGTTTGTTTCATTAGAGTCAGCATCTGCTTGACTGCTACCTTGACTCTAGACACCATGGTTTTGTTTTGTTTTGTTTTTGTTTGTTTGTTTGTTTTAGTGAAGAAAAAACTACACAAACAGTTAAAGTGTCTGCCACACTAAATGAGAGCAAAAATATGGAAAGAGATTTTTCTTCTGCATTCTTAAGGCAATACCTTCTATAAGAAGGTATATGCTTCAAAATGTCCACTTCACACTTTTATGCACAATTAACTATCATACCACAAAATAATAAGAGTGTTTTTGCTTCTGCTTAATATGCTAAAACTATCTACTGTCTAAATGGGAATGTTCTCATCGCTTCCAAAAATGAATGATATGAAGTTCCCTTGTTTGTCATACTTTACACAGGTCAATATCAATTTCTTTTCTAGTTCAGTCACAATCTTATCTGGTCATATATTCTAAAAATTAAATTGCAATTTTATCATTCACTAACACATAAAAAATAGAAGCAATTTAATTGAAGGAAGAAGGAAGAAAATGTGCACGATTTTTTTTCAGTCACTATGCTAGAGTTGATATTTATCCTTTCTCCTTCTACTTACCAACTTAATGTTATCTTTGTCCTCATTCGATGTTTGGGATGTTTGCTTGATAGGATAACTCAGGCCTTCCTTTCTCAAAGGTTCATGCTTTCATGGCTCTGTTGACATAAATTTATTACCAGTTTCTCAAACATTTTAAGTTAACATTGTTGTATGATAGACACATTTGTGATATGCTGTAGATGATGCAAGCAATGTAGTGAACCATGTCATAATTGTAAATAAAATAGTTATTCATAACTGAGTCTTATAGAATCACTAAATATAAGGCAAGTAAATAGAGTACTTCAAAATTAATAATTACATTAGGAGTCAAAATGTAGGTGGAAAATTGCCTTAAGAGGAGCCAATCAGATTCTTTTTGCCAGAATTTATAAATCAAACCAAGAAATTCTAGTTTCAGTTGGGGTGGATCTCTTGCGCAGAGGAGATAAAAAATTTGAGATCGTAGTGTAGTGTACTTTAACACACATAGTAAGAAGTGGAGACAACCAATCTGCAGAAAAAGAAAGATAAAAAGATGAGAGAGAGAGAGAGAGAGAGAGAGAGAGAAGTCATAGAGAACAACAAAACATTCCCTACATTCTGATGGTGTTTTTATGTATTACTATACACCGGGCTCTAGTCTTTCTAAAGGGACTTGATGTATTTCTTATCTTTGCATTATAAAATTCCCGTATGTGCCAGTAAGTAATTCCTCACCAACATCCCCATTAAAATATCTACTTAATTTAGCTAAAGTTATTATATTTTACTTGCATGCACTGACCTCTAACTCTAATATGTCTTCCTAAATTATTTTATCCTGAAACCTGCTTTCTGTCCCCTCACAGTGTGAAAATATCTTTACAGGAACAAGGAATGAAACTCATCAGTTTAACTTATTATGGAAAGCTATTTTGTCCATGTGATTTTGACACATTTACCTCAAATTCTCAGGAAAAAAAATGCTTGCCAAGACTTTTCTTGTGTCAAAATATAAAATAATGTTTATTTTAACAAAAGACATGGGAGAGGCCTTTACTCAATAAATTTGTATTTAGTGCTTACAACCTGTAAAAAGCACCATAAATATTTGTGGAAGATAAAGTTTTATGCAATTTAAATGTGCTATGTAGAATTCACAAGAAGAGTATTTCACATGCAATTGATTGAGAGGTGACTGCATTTCAATATCCTATATACTTTTACATAAAAAACAGCAGGGAACCTATAAGTGTTACTTTGGAGAAGCTAGGTAAAAATTTAACTGTGTGCACAACATATTTAAATTCAAGTGGCTGGGATATCTTAGAAGTTTGGTTATTTATTTTGGTGAATAAAACCTCTGACAAATATTTATAAATGCAAACTTGGGGAGAATTAAAATATGTATTATTTTTTCCATTGAAGCTTCTGTGTTTCCTGATTGGTCATTTTACTATGTTTGTTCCAAGTGGCTGTTTTGAAACATCTCTCACACATTCATATTGTGCTTGAAAACACATGGCAAAACCACATATTTTGTCTAGGGAAGTAACAATAATTTTTCAATGGCAGGCAAAAATTATGAAAATTACTTTTCAATGGAAGCTTTTTTCTCACACCATAGCTATTTGTTTTCACAAACTATGATTTCTTCACAAGGTTATTTTTTGATGGTCTCCAGGATGCTAACTTACCATGGGGGTTACACTAGCTATTTTCTAAAATGGGTGTTCCACTGATATAACATATATTGGATATTTATGCTTGTTTTTATTTGACTTAATTACAATTCATTTGAACTTTTGCCCCAAGATAGTTTTAATGTAGAGGCCAAAATTTGAAACTTTTAATGAAATAAATACACTTAGTAATATATTATTTTCCTGAAAGAATAAATATGCTTTCATAAATAAACCACCTAATAAGAGTTCCTAAGTTTTACCTTCATACCGTCAGTAATGTTTTACGTTGTTTAATGCATGAAACAACCCCACATATATATATGTATATACACACACACAAACACACACATATATACACACACACACACATAAATACATTTAACCTATACACAACCATACATAGACATAGCCTATTCGACACATTTTTTTGAGTGCCTACTATGATCCAGAAACTGGAAATGTAACAATGAGCAAGTCAGTTATGGTCTCATTCTCAGCAACCTTATATTATAGTGGGGATATGCAATGGAAAATAATCCATAGAAACTGTGAGTATAATAAGGGAAAAGTTAGGAAAGGGAAGATATGGAAGAACATGTTTATTTAGCTATCCCTCCCTTCATGATGTAACTTTTGCCTTCCCCTCTAGACACATCTGTATTTAGTTATAACCCTCAGAAACAATCTGTCCTCCTTTTCAAATCACACTTAACTCCCTAGTTAGGGTAGCTATTATCAAAAAGACAAAAACTAGCAAATGCTAGTGAGGATATAGAAAAAAAGGGAACGCTTATATACCGTTGGTGGGAATATAAACTGAAACAGCCACTATGAATAGTGCGGAGGTTCCTCAGAAACCACAAACAGAACTACCATATGATCCAGCAATCCCACCACTAGGAATTTATCCAAAGAAAAGGAAATCATTATATCAGGGAGACATCTGCACTCCCATGTGTATTGCAGCACTATTCACAATAGCCAAGATACGGAATCAAACTAGGTGTCCCATAACAGATGAATGGATAAAGAAAATGTGGTACACATACACAGTAAAATGCTATGCAGTCATAAAATAAATAAATAAATACATAAAAAGATAAGGTCAGATCAGAGTGTGGTGGCTCACACCTGTAATCCCAGAAATTTGAGAGGCCAAAGCAGGCAAAACACTTGAGGCCAGGAGTTTGAGAACAGCCTGGGCAACAAAGCGAGACACCATCTCTACAAGAAATTTAAAAAATTAGCCAGACTTGGTGATACATTGGTGGTTCCAGCTACATAGTAGGCTGAGGTGAGTGGATCACTTGAGCCCGGGAGTTTGAGGCTCCCATGAGTTATGATTGCACCACTGCACTCAGCCTGAGCAACAGAGTGAGATCCCTTCTCAAAAAAAAAAAAAGAAAGAAAAAGAAAAAAAAAATCCTATCATTTGGAGCAACACGCATGGGACTGCGGGACTGGAGGACATTATGTTAAGTGAAATGAACCAGGAAAAGAAAGTTAAACACTGCATGTTCTCACTCATACGTGGAAGCAAAAATAAACGTTGATCTCACATCAAGGGTCAGGCAAAGGAGGAGTAGGAAGATATTTGTTAAAGGATACAAAATTACAGCTAGGAGGAATAAATTCTAGTGTTCTGTAATATTGTAGGATGGCTACAGTTAACAAGGTATTAGATAGTCTCAAATAGCTTGAAGGAGGATATTGAATGTCCCCAACACAAAGAAATGATACATGTTTGAGATTATTGATATGCTAATTACCCTCATCTGATCACTATATATTATATGCCAACTTAAAAAATACATATGTATATATATATTTCATCTTTCGATATCTACAGACGGATGATTCCTTATATGTGAATTATTCATCTTTCTAAACTCCTATTCACTATGAAAACTCAGGTCTCTTTGCACTCACGCTCATGAGATTTGTACTGGACTTTTCCTGCAACCAAAAATGCATGAGGCAGGTGGTTTTAGATATGGGACAACAGACAAAAGGTAACCCTAAAGAGAAAAGAAATATGTGTTGAATATCAGGATCACCATAACATTTAGCAGTCCAGGGCTGCTAAAGTGAAATGGATGGCAATTTGGGGGCAGGATTCCTGAGAAAAGAGGCTAAAGGAAATGACCCCATATGTTTATTTGGAGTCACTAAAAGTTATAGAGTATCAATCAAAAATAACAAATAATAGCATTTCTTAACATCTGACCTATTCTATGTTTATTTATTTTCTTACTGATTTTCTGTGCTCACATGAACATAAGCTCTGTGAACACAGCTCTACTGTTCATACTGTATTCCTAGTAGAAGAATATCTGACACAAAGTAGGTGCTCAATAAATATTTATTGAGTTAAGTGACTCTCACATAACTGGAAGTCCTGAGAGAGAAAATTAAAATGAGGATTCCAACTCAGTTCCCCTGTGCTTCTTCCAGGTCAACTCTTGTATATGTATAACTTTGTTCTCCAGCTGGCCTCTCTTTTGTAAAAAACATGATTTTCAGTAGCGTCCAAGACAGTCCGTTTCCTAGTCTTCATGCAGTAGGAGAGATGAAAAGCCACTCTTCTATTTGTGGAATAAAACGCCTCTCTTCCAGTGTGTTTGAGCTGTATCATGTCTTGGGTCAACTCACAGAATAAAAATAACCAAAGGCTGGAATGCTCTGTGCTGACTGGATTAAATTTGAGTTACTGAATCGATCACTGGCTTGATCGAGTGTGGAATGGGGATTAGATTATTATTAATAATTTAGCTTGATCAAGGGTGGTATCTGAGTTAGAAACAGAATCAGTCTTCCCTGAATCACACAGGTAGTATGAAGGAGGAATGGGTTCCTGAAGAACATTCCAGGTCTCTTAGGAAGGTGTAAGGAGACAATGAATGTTGAGTAGACAATAGAAATTGTCCATTATATTTTTTCCCTACAGATATATTTCAAAGATTTTATTCTTAGAAGTACAAAAAGCATGAAAATAAAATATTCTAAGAGGAATGTATTTATTATATCACAAGGAAGCTGTTTAAAATGACAGATCTTTGAAGACAATTTGGGGAACAGCTACTGACCTATCAAGAACTTGTAAGTTTGCCAGTACTGGAAGAACAGTACTAGATCTGTACCTGTTTTGTTCAACACTGTACTCATATTCCTTAGCATAAAGAAGATGATTGGCTGGGCGTGGTGGCTCAGGCCTGTAATCCCAGCACTTTGGGAGGCCAAGGAGGGTGGATCACCTGAGGTCAGGAGTTCGAGGCCAGCCTGGCCGAACTGGTGAAACCCTATCTTTACTAAAAAAAAAAAAAAATACAAAACTTAGTTTGGCATGGTGGTGGACACCTGTAATCCCAGCTACTCAGGAGGCTGAGGCAGGAGAATCACTTGATCCTGGGAGGCAGAGGTTGCAGTGAGCCGAGATTGCACCACTGCACTCCAGCCTGGGCAACAGAGCGAGACTCCATCTCAGAAAATAAATAAATAAATAAATAAGATGCTCAACGAATACTTGATGAATTAATGATTGTATTCACGCATTTGTTTTTGTAAAGATAAAGCCACAAGCTTTGTATAAAAAAATCCATAAGTTTCCTGCAGAGAAAACACAGCTATACCTATATTATAAATGCCCCTTGCTTCCCAGTAGGATTATTCACAAATCACTCTATTTATGTATATGAATTAAGACTTTTCAGAGTGACTCTAGAGGAAAATACAATAAAAATCCTAGGAGATAAAGATCTACCATTTTGCCACATGGTATTTTATTTGTTCTATCTGTTTTTGCTATTTTTCCCCTCTTTTTCTGATTTATCTTGTGTTAATAATACATTTTATGATAACCAATTTTTATCTCCATTATTAAATTATTTATACTTTTTCACAGTCCAGTGATCTGTGCTTTTGATATATACTTTCAATTAATCAGAATCTTATTTTAAATAAAATCATATACTATTTGACAAGTAGTTTAAGGACCTCATAACTGTGTATGTCCAATTCTTCCCCCATTCTTTGAGCTATTGAGATCATACATTTTCTTTTAGACACTCCATAAAGACAATATGTTGCTTGTATTTTTCTTTAGCCATTAAGTTATCTTTTAGAGCAAATTTTAAAATTAATTTATTTTCATTTATTCTTTACCAGTGCTCTTCATTTTCTTAGAAGATTCACATTTCAATCTGATATCGCATTCCTTCTGCCCGTTGAATTTCTTTTAACATTTCTTGCTGTGTAGATCTTCTCGAATTATCTGATTTTGTTTGTCTTACAAAGCCCATATTTATACTTCATTTTCAAAATATATTTTTACTGGGTAAAGAATTATGGAAAGACAGTATTTTTTTTTCTCAGTGTTTGATGAGAAATCAGCTATAATATATTCGTTTCCCTGTAATTTGTCTTTTTTCCCCCTCAGGTTGTGTTAAGGGTTTTCTTTTTGTCTTTTGTTTGCAGCATTAATATAATACGATACACATATGTGTGTTCACCACCCTGTCCCACCAGGTCTCATTCCTTAAGGGGAGTATTTACTCTGTTTGATGTTCTTTGAGTTTCCTGGATCTACGCTTTGGTGTCTATTATTAATGTCAGAAATTCTTGGTCTTTTTTTTTTTTTTTTTTTTTTTTTTTTTTTTTTTTTTTTGAGATGGAGTCTCGCTCTGTTGCCTAGGCTGGAGTGTAGTGGCGATCTCAGCTCAGTGCAAGCTCCGCCTCCCGGGTTCACGCCATTCTGCTGACTGAGCCTCCTGAATAGCTGGGACTACAGGTGCCCGCCACCATGCCCGGCTAAGTTTTTGTATTTTTTAGTAGAAATGGGGTGTCACCATGTTAGCCAGGATGGTCTCAATCTGCTGACCTTGTGATCCGCCTGCCTCAGCCTCCCAAAGTGCTGGGATTACAGGCGTGAGCCACCACGCCTGGCCCCATTATTTTTTTCAAACGTTTCTCTGCTCCATTCTCTCCTGATTCTCCTTCTAGAATCCCAGTTAGGCAATTGTTAGATTACTTGATTTCGTCTGACAGCTCATGGATGCTTTTTTCTCTGTTTATTGTTTGTGTTTATTTTTCCCACTTTTTTTCTGTGTTTCAGTTGACGCAATTCCTATTGGCCTATGTTCAAGTTCACTGAATATTTTTTTCACTCTGTCGAGTCTACTAATAAGTCAGTCAAATACATGCTTTATTACTATGCTGTGCATTTCTACCATTTTCATTTGTTTCTTCCTTTTGCTTTCCCTCTTTTTGATAAAACTGGCTATATAACGTTAAATGTGTCCATCTTTTCCTTTAGAGTGTATAATATATTAATCATAGTAATTTGAAATTCTCAGTCAGATGGTTTCAACATCTGCACCATATCTGAATCTGGTGGTTCTGTTGATTACATTGTGGGGGGTGTGTGTGTGTGTGCGTGTGTTGATTTTCCGTATTCTTCATAATTTTTTTTGTAGAAAACCATGTATTTTGTATAGGAGATCATAGACTCAAGTACTTAGAGTTTAGGCTTTTAAATAAGCATATCTTTTTCGTATATAGGATTGTGTTAACTAGCCAGGAGTTGTTCAGTGTTGAAATTGTCCTTGCTATGTTTGTCTTTGGTAGATCACAGTCTTCAAATTCCTCTAGCAATATACTGTGTGCTTGGAATGGCGGCTGGCTTTCCGAAATCTTTTTTCTCAATCTCTACTCCACCTTCCCCGTTAGCCTTTCCTTTCGTGCTGTACCACAGAGTGTATCTGTCACTTGCAACTTAACCAGCAGTATTCCATTATCACCTTAGTTGGTGCTTTTTAGCTTGGTGGTGGGTAGTTAAGTTGGGAAAAATCCCTGGGTCTCAGTGATTTGGCCCTCAAAATGTTACTGCTCTTTTTCCAGCTATAGTTCTTGCTAAGAACATATTTCTGCTCCTTTTTGTTTTTCTTGTTCTCTTTGTCAGGTGCCATAGGCTTATATCAGTGGCCTATGACCAATGGGTTTTGTTGTCTTTCCTGTAGATTAAAGCTTTGGTTCCATACAGGATCATTACCTCCAGCTCATTTTTCATGCCTGCTTTTCCTGTCCACCAGTCCTAAATAAGAGAAGCTGTCTCTTGACTCACCTTTCCGATCCTCTCACCCCCATACCTCCAGCTCATTTATCATGCCTGTTCTTCCTGTCCACCAGTCCTACATAAAAGAAGTTGTCTCCGGATTCACTTCTCTGATCCCCTCACTCCCATACCTTCCTGTTAACACCTACTGGGCTTCATAGATAAAAAGGCTGCTGGTGTGTGGGAGTCTCCTTCTCCCATATCTGTGGACCTCAGAGGCTTCACCCTCTCTACCAGTCTGCACTTGGCACTCTGCCTCCAATTTATCAGTTATTCTGAACTCTTAGTGGTGTCCAGGTGACATCCACCTTAGCAAAGCAAATGCATATATCCTGTCTCTCCCTATAGGCACCCGTCTCTCCCCAGTTTTCTGGTTAAATGATTGTTTTGTAATCTCAACTTTTGAATGGGTCCAAGAAAAGTTGTGGGTTTACAATTTTTCTAGCCTTTTTGTTTCCATAAGTGTAGAAGCAATACTCCTTCTAGCTTGCCATATCCTGGAGCAGAAACCGGATGTCATTAAGACTTGAGGAGAAAATATTTTGAGAAGAATTAAAAATTGTGCCCAAAGGCCTTAGATTCTTGATGAATCAATAGTCTTCTTTGTATATTGTGAAATTAGTGATCAAATACAAATGAATATGCGAACTCTTTTAAAAATATATTGAATTAGTTTATAAGTCCCATGAGGTGACATTCAGATGAATTCTTTTTATCTTTATAGTGCTGTATATATCACTTAGACTGTAATTTCTGTAAATTTAGTTTTTTTTTTAATTTTTAATTTTGAATCAGATTCTGGTTCTTATCACCCAGACTGGAGTGCAGTGGTACAATCTCAGCTCACTGCTATTTCCAACTCCTGAGCTCAAGTGATCCTCCCACCTCAGCATCCTGAGTAGCTGGGACTACAGGCACATGCCACCATGCCCAGCTAATTTTTGTATTTTTTGTAGAGATGGATTTTCACCATGTTTCCCAGGCTTGTCTCGAATTCCTGAGCTCAAGAGATCTGTCCACCTCAGCCTTTCAAAGTGTTGGGATTATAGATATAAGCCACCATACCTGGCTTATTTTAGTTTTAATAAAGAATGCTGTTCATGATTCACACTGTTGACTAATCATTGGGTATTTTTTTGATAAATTTGAAAATCTCTAGGAATTGTTGCAGAATTTGTAAGTGAAAGCAACAGAATGCCATAACTGAAAGCATAAACTTTTTAAATGCAGTGGCTGACTAGCTAGTGAGATTTTACCTGAATCTTCTGGTTTACATTACTAAGTTAGGTTTCCTACACAACAAGATCAAATGGAATCTAAAAGAGAGGGGACAAGCTACAAATGTGAAGACCATGGTAGTCTGAGAAGGCAAGAGATTAAAATAGCCTAAAGCGTGGGTGAAATCAGTAGTACACAGAGAAGACAGATATATGTTAAGACAAGACATAGATGGTGGTTATGGCAAATTTTGGAAACCACTTATTTCTTTTATGTATTACTTAATTCTTCCACTTGGCCCTAGATGCTGTTTGGTGTTAGCCAATGTCGAACAGCTAACGTACCTGAGGAGAAAATGTGATCCTGGACCACCCAGAAAGAAATATTTGGTGATGCTAACACAAATTTTTAAAAAATGGGTTCAACTCTTCTTAGGTTTAGGTTCCTGTAAATAATTGTGACTCAGCTAAGCGTTTCTCAAAGATCTTGTCCAATCAACCTAAGGTTTAGACTGCATGTGTAGAAAATACTATACTGTTTGTGTAACTATGATTAATACAAAGTGTTATGTGTTTTTTTTTAAAAAAGATTTCAACAGCAACTTAGGGATTTAGTTCCGTGAGTCTATTGTTAGAGAAAAATATTAAGTAAACAGAGAGAATTTAACTAAAAGGGGGTTTTAAATTGTTATTCTAGCACCTTGCTTTTCTTTAGCATGAACAACCATAACTTCGAATTCATAGACAGAAGTGTTAAGTTCTGGTTTGTTCATAGAAAGATATACTGTCACTAAAACTTGCATAATAGGCTAACATTGATTTTCAAAGTTAAGTGAAAGGTACTGGAATGTTTCTGATTCAAGCAAGAGGTTCTTCGTACATTGCATCAAATCTTAGAATATAGAGGATACACTTAGAGACAATATTAAATTCAAGTGATTAGAAAACATTTACCCTTAAAATTCAGAGGAACCTTTCAGGCAACATGGCAGGCATGGAGGAGGCAGCAACCTTCGGGAGCCACCTGCCTCCTCTGGGAGTTACCTGAATGGCAACCTGGATCCAGACGACAGGGAGGAGGAAGCTGCCTCTACAGCTGAGGAAGCAGCCAAGAAAAACAGATGGAAGAAAAAGAAGAGTAAAGGGGTTGCGGCAGGGCAGCAGGAAATGGATAAAGTATTAAGAGCCTCAGTGGATGAAGGAACAAGACAATTGGAAAGCATTGGAAGAGAAAGAAAGAGATGATGATGATGAAGATAGAGATGGTAATGGAGATGGAGCAACTAGAAACAAAGAAAGAAACAAAGAAAGAAAGGAAGAAGAAGAAGAAGAAGAAGAAGAAGAAGAAGAAGAAGAAGAAGAAGAAGAAGAAGAAGAAGAAGAAGAAGAAGAGAACAAGAGAGAACCAAAATTCAAACAGACCCTCCCTCAGTTCCAATAAGTGACTGTATCCTAATAGTGTATTTCCTAAAGGACAAGAATGTGAATACACACCCACACAAGATGGATGGAGAATTATGAGTGAAGAAAAGAAAGTGTTATATCAGGCTAGTGAAGATATTTGGAATGACTTTTGAGAAGCTGCAGAAGCACATCAACAAGTCAGAAAATATGTAATGAGCTGGATCAAGCCTGGGATGATAGAAATCTGTGAAAAGTTGGAAAACTGTTCACACAATCTAATAAAAGAGAATGGATTAAATGCAGGCCTGGCATTTCCTGCTGGATGTTCTCTCAATAATTGTGCTGTCCATTATACTCCCATTGCTGGTGACCCAACACTAATACAGTAGGATGACATCTGTAAAATAGATTTTGGAATCACTATAAGTGGTAGGAATATTGACTATTGACTGTGGTCTTACTGTCACTTTTAATCCCAATTATGATACATTATTAAAATCTGTAAAAGATGCTACTAGTACTGGAATGAAGTGTGCTGGAATAGATGTTCATCTGTGTGATGTTGGTGAGGCCATCCAAAAAGTTATGGAGTCCTATGAAGTCGAAATAGATGGGAAGACATAACAAGTGAAACCAATCCATAATCTAAATGGACACTCAATTGGGAAATATAGAATACATTCCAGGAAAACAGCGTCCATTGCGAAAGGAGGAGAGGCAACAAGAATGGAGGAAAGGAAGTGTATGCAATGGAAACCTTTGATAGTACAGGAAAAGATTTCACGATGATATGGGATGTTCACATTACATGAAAAATTTTGATGTTGGACATGTACCAATAAGGTTTCCAAGAACAAAGCAATTGTCAAATGTCATCAATGCAAATTTTGGCACCCTCACCCTCTGCCACAGATGGCTGGATTGCTTGGGAGAAAGGAAATTCTTGATGGCTCTGAAGAATCTGTGACTTGGAAATTGTATCCACCATTGTGTGACACTAAAGGATCATACACAGTGCAATTTGAACATACCATACTGCTGCATCCAACATGTAAAGAAGCTGTCAGCAGAGGAGATGACTATTAAACATATTCCAAAACAACTTTAACACCTTTATTTTCTAAGCTTTTTTGAAATACGTACCAGAATTAATTTGCAACATGTTGTCTATTTTAACAGTGGACTTGTATAATATTTTTATCTGTGTTTTAAAAAGAAGAAATTAGGCCGTGCACAGTGGCTCACACCTGTAATCCTAGCACTTTGGGAGGCCGAGTCAGGTGGATCACCTGAGGTCAGGAGTTTGAGACCAGCCTGGTCAACATGGCGAAACGGCATCTCCACTAAAAATACAAAAATTAGCAGGGCGTCGTGGTACACGCCTGTAGTCCCAGCTACTCGGGAGACTGAGGCACGAATATCTCTTGAACCCAGGAGGCAGAGGTTGAAGAAAGCCAAGATTGCACCACTGAACTACAGCCTGGCTGACAGAGCAAGACTCTGTTTCAAAAAAAAATAAAATAAAATAGTAAAAAAGAAGGAATTTGATCAAAGGTAAACAGTCTAATGTAATGAACCAAATAAAAAACTTTCAGGACTTTCAAATGTTAACTGGCTTTCCCCTTTATATCTGGAAAAAATGCTATAAAGCTCAAATTAGTTAGGAATGACTTACACCTTTTGTTTTGAAAACTAAGAGACGGTTTCCAGATATTTATACTCCCATATTTCTCGAATGCTTTGAATGACTACAATTCTGCATTGATACCCTCTATTGTTACTTTTTAACCTGCCTGGAATCTATTTTCTAAAAAAATAAAGATATTTTCAGATCTGAAAAAAAATCAGAGGAACCATAAACGTCATCAAGTCTAATCATATCCAAATGTGGTCCATCAATCAACCTCGGCAGAAATAATTGGAGAAGATTTAAAAATTCAGAGAATGTTGACCTCCTCTCTAAGATAGGATTCATAAATATTTTATCATTGTCTGGAAAGTAACAGTCCACAGTTTAACCAATATTCTAATTTTGATTCATGATTTTAAATAATTAAACTTTAATAATTGATATGGTTTAGATATTTGTCCCCTCCAAATCTCATGTTGAAATGTGATTGTCAATGTTGGAGGTGGGGCCTGGTGGGACGTGTTTGCTCATGATGGTGGATCCCTCATGAATAATTTGCTGCTGTCCTCATGGTAATGAGTGTGTTCTCACTCTGTGAGTTCACACGAGATCTGGTTATTTATAAGAGCCTGGAACTTCCTCTTCTCTCCCTTGCTCCTACTCTTACCATGTGACATAACTGTACCCCCTTCACCTTCTGCCATAATTAGAAGCTTCCTGAGGCCCTCACCAGATGCAGATGCAGGTCCTATGCTTCCTGTATAGCCAGCAGGACTGTGAGCCAAATAAATTTCTTTTCTTTATAAATTACCCAGTCTCAGTTATTTCTTTATAGCAATACAATAATTGACTAATAGGATAATATAAATTACTTATATTTTAGTAGAAACATATGGTTATAATTTTAGAAAAAAATAACTTTATTTTTGTCTTCCGACTACAGAATTCACTGGGAAGAGAAGTGGGCTTCTGTTCTGCTGCTAATTTGCAAGATTACACTCTAGTGGCAAATTCTTCCTATTGCAAGCATGTAGTCCCTACAGCCCAACGATTTCTAAAGGTACATGGTCAGTTGAACCCATGTCAGATGCAAGACATAGCAGTGTCATTTTTGCACAAGTGGAAATATTTCTCCTAGATTTCCAAGTCATGAATGAATAACTAGGAAAGAAATAGAGGACACAGGCTATATGATGATTAAATCAAGTAGTTTAATGACAAAAAACTGAACAGATTGTGCATGTTATCTTATCCCATTTACATTGACAAAGTGTCACACTTCTGCTTTATGAAGAGAAACTTCATGCAATAGTCATAAGGAAGAAAGAATTAATGCTAGGAATAAGTGTAAAAGCTCTGTATAGCTTTTCATTTAAAAGATTTTACAAATCCTGCTGACCTGTTGCTAAACTAAGCAAAGCGAGTCCCCCTGGAACACACTCTATACTCATTCTTCCTCTTCATTTACATTCCTTTAAACTATTTTAGCATATTCCTAAATAGCAGAAACTTTTCCTATGGAAATAATGTCAGCCTTTCCATCCCTGCAATGCAAGCTGCTTGCATCAGTTAAATTCTGAGTTGCTTCTTTTGGAGTTAGGGCCAGCTGGTTTATAGCTGGAGTCAGCCGTCACCTGCAGAATAGAGTCTGGAGAAAGTAAGGTTGTTACTCCCTGGCCAAAATTAAGACTCCCATTACGATTCAATTGTGCCTGAAATTCCACTGTTAGGGATTGACTCCCACCAATCAATGTCTTGTGCTTTCTAGGACTTACTTATTTCTGACTTCACTGAATCTAAGAGATGTCATCAACTATAAAACCTGTCACTATTATATGTACAGTTAAAGAAAAAATATATTGCCAATTTAACTGTGGCATTTCATCAACTCTAAGATTTATCTCAATTTCAAGGATATATTTTTAAAAATATTTTTCAATTCTTAAAATAAAGTAAGTGAAAATGCTAGTAATGAGAGAGAGAGAGAGTGGGGAATGAAGACTATGAAGACCCGTATTAACTCAACTTTTAAGCATTGATGTCAACCAGCTAAAGCCAAGCCCTAAGACAATGAACTATAGGATAGTCATATTCTTATAGAAGAGAAGGAAGAGAAAGATAAACTGCAACTGCTTCACAAGGTTGACTAAGCCCAGCTTAACAACTCCTTTTAGCAATGTTTATTTAAAGAGGTCACTATTTGAAGTTAGCATAGGGAATTCCATAGCTGTTGACCCTTTGGAAAAACAACTGACTCTGAGAAAGGTTAGGAAAGGTGGGAAAAGTCTGTGAATAAAACCTTTTCAAGCTAGAAATAGGTCAGAGTACAGCCTGATCAAAGACACCGATGAAATGCAGAAGAATGTAGATAAAGGTAAAATAATGAGCAAGTGATAAACCAATAAAAAGAGAAGTGGTGCTTGTTTAAGTGGCTAGGTATGGCAGGAAAGAACTTTCAGATGCAGTGTGGGAAGAGCTTTACTCACTCTGCCTGTATACAGCAGCAGCAAAGAAAACAAATAGAAAAAAAAAAAAGCAAAAAAAAAAACCATGGTGAATTTCAGTGCTAAAAAAGGCAGACTTACACTGATTGTAAGAGCTCAGAGTAGAGTTATGGGAACAGACACCTTTTTCTTCTTGAGCTGCATGTCAGATTTTTACAGTAACACAACTACTTTTCCAGTTCAGAGAATAAAACAAAAGAAACCTAGACATTTTTTCTCCCCTCCCCTCCAAAAAATCTATAGACTGAATTGATACTAGGGGCAAGACAGGATGTTAGTACAGCTATATTTAAAGGGGACAACTATGTCAAAACTAGGATAATTACATAGTATCTACATGGCATCATTTGAAAGATTAAAAAAAGATTTTCTGCCCTTGTTTGTTTTTGTTGTTTTTTTGGGGGGGAAAGGGGGTCTTGAGCTTATTACCAAAGACAAATTTCTTTAAGTTTTCATGTGTGTGTGTGTGTGTGTGAGTGTGTGTGTGTGTGTAGGAGGAGGAAGGTGATTTCAAAACTCCAACAAAATGTAAATGTCCTGGACATAGAGTATTACAAATTCTGCAATATTCTTTAGTAGATTTTTTTGATAAATTTTCGAGGAAACCTGAAAATTATGCAGCATAACCACACCCTACATGATTGACTGACCATAGGAAGCAAAGCTTAAAAGGAGAGACAGAGGAGAACCTTGATGAATTGGAATTTAAGAACTTAAAATATGCTAGATGCCCTGCTAAGTACTTTACATACGTAATCCCTTAATCCTCATAAGAGCACTGTTAGGTATGTATTATTATCATCCTCATTTTAGGTAAGGAGGATGAGGATAAATTGAATCTCAAAGATATTAAATAGCTCGCTTAAGGCTACACAGCTAGTCAGTGGAAAATATGAGCCAATTTAAGTCAGCTCACCTCAAATTTCTATGAAACCAGGTTGAGAAATATGCAGGAAAAAACAAACACTGAACCAATGGTGAGAAAGGCACAAAGTCAATTTTATACACGTCAGGTATTTTTTCCTGGGATAGTGGTAGCCCATAAAGTTATAACATTTGTTGTTTTTTTAATAAACTTAGCTCAGAGTTTCCAGATGAAGAAGCTTACATTTACTGAATATCTATTGTACAATAGGTTAAATTATATTAATCTCATTTAATGCTCAAAATAACCCTGTAAGATGGATATTTTCAGAATCTCCACCTCAGGTTTGTATAGCTGGTACATGATACAGCTAGTGCTCTAACCCTACTTCTGATTTTACATTCTGAACTCCTCTGAATAAACCATAACACTTCAGGTGCATGTTTCAACTAGGAATTTTTAAAGACCTCACGAGCTCTTTCAAAATATTTTTTCAATAATGAATACAGCAAGAACATATCCCATACCTTCTATCCTCACTCTTGTACAGTGTTACACACAGCACATTTTCTCATCAAATGTGTTCATGAGTATAATTTTTAAAACCCAAATTCCTGTGGAGTAAAGTTATCTTTATGAACTAAACTAAATCCAAAGCTGATAGCCGACAATCACTGCATCACCATAAATATTATTCTCATTAGCAAGATGAAATTTTCTTTTTTAGATTAAGGTATCTCAGAGAGTTGCAATAGAGAACATTGACATCTTTAAGAGACATGAGATGAGTGTATAGGTCAAAATATGTCAGTCAGCAAGTCTTCCTGCATTCACAAATATTTATTGAACACCCTATATGCTCTCCGTACATTGTTCTAGGTGCTGGGAGTACCACAATAAACAATGTTGAAAACTCCTGTACTGGAGGAGTTTACATTCAAGTAAAAAGAGACACAATAATGAAATAAACAAATAAAATGCATCGTATGCTACATAGCGATAAAAAATGCAGACGTTGGCAAAATTTTCAATAGCAATAGCTAGTAAATATTTTAGGCTTTGGGGGCTACACGGTCCATGTCACAACTACTCACCTCTGTCTTTGTAGCACAGAAGCAAGCATAGACTAAATGTAAATAAATGAGAGTGGCTGTGTTCCAACAAAACTTTATTTATAAAAATAGGCAGCAGTCAAGATTTGGCCTGCTAGTCAAAGTTCGCCAACTCCTGAAATAAATCAAAGAAAGAGGATAGAGAGAGTCAGGGATGAGGGTAAAGAAGGACTCGTTGAAATGGCAACATTTACCTAACGCAACAGAGAAAATAACAGAGCCAGTCATATGGGTCCCAGAGGAAGAGCTTTCCAGACAAGGGAAGCAGAAAGTGCAAAGGCCCTGAGGCAGGAGCTTGTCTTGTGTCATCAAAGACCAAGCAATAGGCCAGAGTGTTGGTAGAGTGGATTGAGTAGAAGTGAGCAGGCATCTGTGATGTGGAGACTCGAGAACAGAGTAAGGATATGAGAGTTTTTCCTGTGTGATACAGAAAGCAAGGGAAGATGTTGAAAAGAGGAGTGCATGGTGTGTCAAGTTTCAAAACAATCTTTCTGGCTGCTGTATGAATAGATTGAAGGGGACAAGGAGCAACAAGAATGATTTAGGCAGTGATTGTAGTCATTTGAGTCAGAGAAGATGGTGTGTTAGATCTCAGGCTGTGGTCTAGTTGATGAAAAGTAGCTGGGTTATGCATGGGTTTCAAAGGTACTGTTAACAGTATTTCTTGATGGATTGGATACATAGTGTAAAAGAGAAGGAAGAGCCAAGCGTAAGAGTTTCTGCATAGCAACTGGAATGGGAAAGGCAATGAGAAGTAAATGATTTTTTTTTTTTTGAAACCACACACATATCAATAGCTTAGCGTTTAATCCATAAAATGTTGGAAATGTTGTTTTTGAGATATCTACTAAGAAATAAGAAATACATCAATTGATGCCTGGTTTCTCCTGAGTAACTAACAGATATCAAGAGGCAGGTATGGTAATGGTGAGAGTAGAGCCCAGAACTTCCTTTTACTTAGGAAAATTTGTATGGAGTCATGACTATACACGAGTTTGGACTATTGAAATAAGACATAGAAACATGAGATATAGTCTTGGCTTTGCAATTTAATGGGAACACAGGTAATTATTGTAATTTAATTTCTCTATATCTTAATAATAGGCATCTACATTAAGCATGATGTAGAAATAATATTGTCAATCATGACAGTTGCAAGGCATCAATGAGACAATTTTAAAAAAGCATTTAGCACAATGCTTGGCAAATAGTATACGCTCAGTAAATATTTGATATTCTTCTTACTATACACTTTGTGGAAAATAAGTACACATCAAACCTTTTGCCTTTAATTTACGAAAAAGGAACACTTATTTTTAAAGGTATCTAGGAATATGCTGAGTCTTCAATATATTAACCAAGCCTTTTGACTCTACAAAATTATGATCTAAGATTTTATTCAGACTCTAAGAAGAAAAGGACTCTTGAATCTTTAAAAAATATTTGCTTGTATTTTTACTCATTAAAAATATAAGCCTTTCAAAGAGTCTTGGCACCACCCTTTCTTGTTTGTTTGTTTTTCTAACATTAGAGGTAGTTAGATTAAATCCTAACTGCTAGCACAAGGAAGAAAGGGAGGAAGGGAGAAAGAAAGGAAGGGAGGAGGGAAGGGAGGGAGGGAGGACGGAATGATGAAAGGAAGGAAGGCAGGAAGGCAGGAAAGCAGGAAGGAAGGGGATGGAGGGAGGCAGAAAGGAAGGAGGGGGGAAGGAAGAAAGAAGGAAAGAGAGGGAGAAAGGAAGGAAGGAAGGAAGGAAGGAAGGAAGGAAGGAAGGAAGGAAGGAAGGAAGGAAGGAAGGGATGAAAGAAGAAAGGGAAGGAGGGGATGGAGGAAGGAAGGAAGGAATGAAGAAGGGAAGGGAGGGAAGGAGAAAGGAAGGAAGGAAGATAGGAGGGAGGGAGAAAGTGGAGGGAGGCAGGAAATAAGGAAGGAAGGAAGGAAAGAAGGAAAGGAGGAAAAAAGGAAGGGAAGAAAGAAGGAAGAAAGGGAGGAAGAAAGGGAGGAAAGAAGGAAGGAAGGGAGGGAAGGAAGGAGGGAAGGGAGGGAAGAAAGAAGGAAGGAAGGAAGGAAGGAAGGGAGGAAGGTAAGAAGGAAAAAAGAAAGGAAGTAAAGGAAGGGATGAGGGAGGAAGGGAGGGAGAGAGAGGGAGGTAGGAAGGGATGGAGGAAAGGAAATGAGGGAGAGGAAGAAGGAAAGAAAAGCAAGAAGGTAACAGTGAATAGGAAATAGGTTTTTGAGTATCAGTATTCCCAAATCTAAAAAATAACTTATGGATATGTTTATTTTTATAGAACTTTCTTTATCTCCTCATAAATTTACCATGTATAGCTTGTAATTGACATCCTGGATGACCATGACAAATTGACTTATTTCTCAATGCACGCAAAATCTCTTGAGTGCTTTACTTACTTGATAAAACAGTAAAATACTTAAGATTCTTCTCATAATGTCGAAACATTTGTGTCACCGTATATTAGAAGACAATAGTGATGCCATTTTCTTTTATAAAAGCCCACTTTGGTATAAAATATGATTTAGACTAACAATTTGCATTTTTTTTGTTGAGTTTCATTCATGCAAATGATTTTTAAGGATGAAAATATTCAAATCTGGAAACAAATTACATAGGCAATAGCTAAAATGTTAACTCTTGTTTCTCAACTTCATCTGGTATAGGTTTCCTCTGAAAGATACAGTGCCTTTGAAAAAAAGATTACTAGGGATATGTTAGAATGTCAACTTGCACACTTGGTCTTGGCTTAGTTCTATTAAGATACTAGCTTATCTTAAATATTTTTTAAAAAACTAAAACAAAAAATATACTTAGCAGACAGTGCAGAGGCAGTATATAAGACTAAATTTAAAATGTTAGAATTCTGATTTATATGGATTTCAAATCCAGCTTCATATCTTACTATGTGATATTTAAAATTTATGTAATCTTCCTTCACCTTAGTTTTTATATTTGTCAAATAATTATGACATTTTAAAATTGGATGAAATGATTAAATCAAAGAAGAAAGTGAAACCCTTTGTACAAAACATTATTCTGTTGTTTTAAATGGTGAACTACCATTCATCTTATTTAAGAAAATAACTGCCATGATTTTATCTAAGGAATATTGTAAACCATAGATGGAAAACAAAATCTAACAATTAAAACCCTTTCCCCATTTGCACCAAGAATACTCGCCACTCACTGGCAGTGCTTTTGGCTGCAGCATTTACCCTCAGATAAATTTGCCATGAAATATGTCACTTTTATTATTATTTTTGCATCGCTCTAGTATATCGACTTTGGAAACAAAATACATCATTCTATTTATAGTATTCTGTTTTTAGTGGTAGTATTTCCATTTACAAAATATACTAATTCTTAATCATTGAAAATGTCAAAGCCTAGAAACTTTGACATTCCTATGCATGATGTTAACATCATTCTCGAACAGTTGTTAGGCAAGGATTTATTTGACAAATCCGAATTTTGCGAAATAGAGAATTGTGATGATTCATATAATTCCGATGTTCTGTTTAGAAACAACTCCAAAACAGTTTTTATATTTTATTTTCACATTGAAAATCAGTCAGATTTACGTCAGCCTCAAAGAATGTGTTTATGTAAAATTAAATAATCACTGGCAGCGAGCTGCACTTTTATTTTTCTAAACGAGAAAAGGGTTATTAAACTCATAACCAAAAAATAATGTACTTATTACAGCATTTTAAATGGTCAGGGTTTTATTTCCATATTGAGAAAATATTTCAATATTGTTGTTTTTCAAATTAAACATTTGTCTGTTGTCCCCATCCCCAAATAAAACTATACAATTATCATTAACTTATGCAGAGCAAAATTCTAATACAATATTTATGATGTCATATGCATAGAAATTAGTTTCTATGAATATAGAGGGCATCTGTAAATAACACTCAGGATAGCATGTGGACTAGAGCAGAGAGTCAGAATCGTGATCGGAGAAAACTATGCATATCATCCTTAGAGATTTTTGAAAAAAATGTCTTTCATACCAAACTGGAAATCAACTAAAAAATCAGTGGCAATTTACCTGCTCCCAAATGCTGTGGAGCTTGGGAGGGAGGGGCGTGGATACTGTGCTACTTGTAAAAATACTAGCACTGAAGTAAAAATGGGACAATAAAATCACAAAATTTATCATGAGCCACGATTTGCACGAATTCTACTACACTCACTTCCATGTATTTTTGTGCTGGCCCATTAGTTACCTGGATAGTTTATTAACTGGGGTCTCACTTTATTTTTTCCTTTCAAGTAGAAAAGAAAATGCTAGTGGAAATTTCATTTGTAACCTAACTTAATTCTGAATTTTACTTTTGATTATAGCCATGATTTACTTTAATGTTTTCAAAATGAATTTCAAAGACTATTTATTCAGTTAATTTTGAAAGCAGAAACATACTGAAACTTTTATCCCACTTGGTAAGCAGCCATCCCTTAGTTTTATCCAAGTTTTCCCATGAAAATGCCAATCGGGAATAAAACTGACAAATATATTCAATCAAAGATGGAATTTTTTTTTTGCTCTTAAGTTGCAAATGGCCTCATTAAAATAAAAGCACTACCTTAGAGATTCCCTAAAGCAGAGTATTGGTACCTAAATGGTATTTATGACCAGGCTAAATGTAAAGTGAATTAAAATTTAAAGGATTATAGTCAGGTAGGCCACAGACATCTGTGGAGAAATGTCCATTAAGAAGATGAAAGAACCAGCAGTCCCTGGTGACAGGCACATGTCAGGTTAGCGGTCAGCCATACCTATACACTTAGTGTCACAGCAAATGAGAAACACATTGCCTAAGGAAGAAAGTACTTAAGATATATTTATTTTAGGCTAAGAAAAAAAATTAGGAAACTAACACTTTGGAATTCATATCCATCATTGTCATCAAGCTAAAGTCTAAAGAAAGGGGAAAATAAGATGTGGATTGATAATAAAGATGATCACATATGTGTTTATAAAAGCTACATATACTCCAACCCATGGCTGTATTTATAGAACTGATTGAAAGTAGAATTCTGTAAGCATGCCATTAAGTCCATGGTGCTGTCACCACAAAGAGGTGCTGCTGCCCAGCTACAAATAAAGGTCTTGTTTCATAATAATAAGAAAAAGTGAAATGGCCTCTAGGGTGCTAATACACCAAGGGTTTTATTCCTTTTATAATGTGAATGAGTCACAACACCAGCCACCATTTTTGTCATTTTCGTGACACCATGCTGTCTTGTGCATGCCACATATCCCTGTTGCATCTGTCTCATCACAATTGAGTACTCTTTTAAATGGTCATCGTATGCTCTTAAGTGGTGACACATGGACACAGAAAATCTGATCTCTTAATTAAAAGGTACTAACTGCCTCTATTTTATTTCCTCTTTTCTCCTTATTTTGCTCTTTCTCTTTCTCCTTCTCTTCCTCCTCCTTCTTCTCTCTCTCTCTCTCTCTCTCTCTCTCTCTCTCTCTCATACTGGGTCAGGAACCCACACCACTAGTGTTCAGATAGAATTCATTTAGCATACTGTCTTGGGACATTAACTTTGGCATTTGATATAGCAAAATATGGTTGAGGGTGTTTGTGGTAGGATTTCTCTCTGACATTTATTCATAATCCAGGCATTACAGTCTTCCACTGTGTGGTTTTAAACATAGCTTAGAGAGAACATCTTTTCTACTAAGTTTGCACCTCATATTCCCTAGGATTCACGGCTTCTGACCCTACTTTTAAACTAACTGGTCCTTAATCACTGATGAACCCAGATGAAACTGTTCCCAAGATGAAGTCACTCTCAAATCTGGACTTGAGCTTCCACAAATATTGAAAAAAAAAATTAAAAGAGATGCTTTATAATCATATTTTGCCTGGAAACAGAAAGTCTTTCATCACAAATGCTGTATCAGTACTTCACTGGACACCATAGACATTATTTTGGTGAGCTTCCTTGTCTTTACAATTAAATTGTTTCAAAGGTACTAGTTTTCTAGTTGTATCTCTGCTCTCATTCCACAGTTCTTTACATTAATATACTTATTTGGTAGACAAAATCTGTGAAAGTAGAAATAAATGTGGGGGGATGTCTCTAAAATCACCATTTTCCAGCTCCCAAATCTTCTAGCTTGTCCTACAATTGCACAACCTTCTCAGCCTTATCTATTAATTTTTTATAAAAATGTCACCCAACCACCTCCTACACTGTGAATCTTAGAGGCAACCCGTGGAACAGGAGAATATCACTGAACGACGTATGGTAAATATCATCTTTAGGATAGGATTTAGGACAGAAATATGGTGGACTCATTGAGCGGAAGTGTGATAGGTAAACAGATCGTTCCTGCATCTGTAGTCTCAGCATGCAATTGGGGGTTTAATGAGAAACAAAATAGGGGTAATTGGGACAGGTGATAATCACAGAAACAAAATGAGAATAACTAGATCCTAGCCAAAAAAAAAAAAAAAAAAAAAAAAAAAAAAAATTGGTCTAAGTTTCATATCTAACGTGTAAATTTTTAAAATATGGTATTTTATGGTTCTAGAAAAAGTTGTTCTGCCTATTGCTTTCATTTACATTTCAATACCTTTCTTCTGGGTATGATGACTGCTGTGTTTTCTGACAGAAGCACATGCCGTGAAACTTCCTTACCCTTCCACCAACAACGTGCACTTGACTTCTGAGTCTTCACTGTGGTACCCCGCTCTCAGGTCTCTTGGCTAGTTAGTATGAATTCAAATTATCAAGGTGAATGGAAGAACAGAGTGAGTATGTTGTCTCCCTTCAGAGCTCTGTATTGTAATATATATAAAGAAACTTTTAATTAAACAAATGGCAAGCATTTCAGGTGGAAAAGCCAGACAGAGGTGCAAGTGATTTGATGCTCAGGGAACCTTAAATCACGCCCCATGCAGCTGCCAACTCCTGGAATACAGGGCTTTCTTTTCTTTCCAACTAAATCAGACCTGAAGACATGCTCAGGCACTCCGTACGCACATTATTTCTCCTAAGCGAGCTTCCTGTCACATCAATGTATGCTTAGTAATTTGGTCTCCAAACTTATTTTTATTAAATACACTGTCCTCATGAAGCACCAAAATGAATGCTGAATATACTTAGAAGTAAGGGAGGCTGGGCGCGGTAGCTCATGCCTGCAATCCCAGCACTTTGGGAGACCGAGGCGGGCGGATCACGAGGTCAGGAAATCGAGACCATCCTGGCAACATGGTGAAACCCCGTCTCTACTAAAAATACAAATAATAATAATAATAATAATTAGTCTGGCGTGGTGGCGGGCGCCTGTAGTCCCAGCTACTCGGGAGGCTGAGGCAGAAGAATGGCATGAACCCGGGAGGCGGAGCTTGCAGTGAGCCGAGATCGCGCCACTGTACTCCAACCCGGGTGACAGAGCGAGACTCCGTCTCAAAAATAATAATAATAATAATAATAATAATAATAATAATAGTAATAATAATAATAAGGGAGACTTATTATTGTGTTTTGGCTGTGTCAAAGCCTGTCTGCTTGATAGGGAAACATTTCATACTTCTTCCGTCCCAGATTTGACTCCTCAAGGAGCAACCTGGGACAACCTAGTTAGAGGCATGGCAAATTTGGGCTAGCCCTAAGTGCTGTAGAGTTTGGACTGGGCTTGCTGTCTGTGCAGACTGTAATCTGAATCAGATAAATTGCTTGACATCTATTACTTTATTATTTCTCTGTTTAAAGTGTGTGCTAAAATGGATGTAATGTTATACCTAAATAGAATGAATACCAAAGGAGGGACCTCCACTGCTAATAAAAAGAGTACAACCCGCAAGCAACTAAGATTCTGCTCTCAAACATTTCCCTACGATTTCCTCAGAGGCTTAAACTGAGATTCTGTTAGACTTGGAGAAAGGAGGAATTCCAAGAATGAGGGGGCTCTCCACTAAAAATAAATGTTCTTACCAGGTCTTGAGAGAGTTCAGATTCAAGCTCAAGCTGGTCTGTAAACCTCAAGGGTCAGAGGTTCAAGAGGAGAGGAGTGATTGTCATGCTTAGGCCATATATAGCTTGTGACCATTGTCCTGTTTAAGAAATGTCAAGCATTTCCTCTTCCTAACGGAGAGAGCAAGTCTGAAAAACCAAACTTGTGTCTAAACTATTTACTATTTCAGCAAAAATAAATGTGCTTCAGAGTTAAAAATAATAATAAAGAGAGGTGGAAATCATCTAGGAGGGGAAAAGGAGTCTGTTGAAATGTCTATTATCTTGTGGTATATCAGCACATTAAAGGTACTCCTATGCATTATAAGATAATTAAAATCAAGAAAGGATCTAGTTTCATTTTTAAATACAGATGGTGATTGCTCACAGCAGAGCAGGCCTGAATAGTTTTTAAGCAACATATCAGAAATAACAATATTCTTGTTTATACCAACTGTATGGTATAATATTATTATCCTGGGATTGTTCATTCTTTTAGGTCGTGTGTGTGTGTGTGGTTGCGTGACTTACATACATAAATAATGTTTGATACTCAATATTCTGTTGGCTATTATATAATGTTATATGAAAATGAGATATGAGTTTCCGTTTCCTACTACTTAAAGGAATACACCCATCTATTTTATTTTATTGATTCTTGTCAATGCAATGTTAATGTTCTCAAGGTGAGAAATAATGTTTTCATTATTTGTGAATAGGTAAGAAAATTTATGTCTGGCAATGAGCAAGAAGTCCTCAGCATGTTTGAATTAGGATTGACTGCATAAACATCTAGCAAAGTGCTGAACACTTCATCACAGCTCAATGTGTATTTGTTGAAAAGTGTATTTTTTTATATCATATTTCTGTGAATAGAACTATTTTCTAAAAATAGACACTTAAAATAGAGACTAATTATTATTAAGATTGGGGTAGAGAAGTACATACATTCTTAATGAAAATATTAATAGAATATGCTCCAGAAATAACAAGAAAAGGCCATATTATTTATATCATATTTTTCAGAAAGAAAATCTTAAAAGTGTTCAAAATAAAATAAAACAGACAATATGTGAAACGGTATCCAAATGCTTTCCTACCAAAGTTGTGGATTTGGATTGACTAGGGCACACCTGGACTTAGCCCCAAGGTTTAGGGTCTGTTTCCAGGCCAAAACCCAAGTTTCCAGTTCAGGGCTCCCAGATTCCATTAAGATTTCCTGTGAATCAGGCAGGGTTAATTCAGCCTTGAACAATCAATCACTCACACTTCATTTTCTGAGTGGGAGTGATTGATGGTTCACCGCTGGTCATGGCTGACCTAGAAGTAGAAAGCAAACCTGGACACGATGTTTCATGTGTGAGTGGCTTATTTGGAATCAGTCAGCTGCAAGGAACTCTCCTGTGTCTTCCCTAGCTCCTTCCTGGATAGACATACCTTTCATAACCTTCCTATATGTTCTCTTGTTTTCTTCAAACTATTGTAGGTCTTTCCTTCCCCTCACTCACGGAAAACATCTGGATGTCTGCACCCCTGTACTTGTGTTTATGGCTTCTGGATTAGCTAGATCTCAATTATTCCTCTTGATTTTCGCTTTTTAGAATCTTATCTGCTAATTCATCAACTTCTCCTCTCTTACAAAACCAGGGCTTGTGCAATAGAAGTTGCCTTTCCTCTTGTAGCTCTCTCACAGAATTGTTAAGGAAGAGAAAGAAAAGAAACATCATTTAAACTGCCTGTTTCTTCTTTCTGACACTGTTCTTTCAAGCATTGGAGAAAAAAAAAAAGACAAGTAAAAAAAAACTCCATGGTTTTGTGAATTCGTATGTTTTGTTTGTGGTGTTTGCAGCTGGTTGTCTTTTCATTTTTGGGAATGTTCATTTTGCATTTCAGAGAACAGTGTGCCATTTTGTGGATGTTATCATTATGGCCTTTTCGCCCAGAATTACCACTGCTGTCACAGCCACTAGAAGGAAATGCTCTCCCACTCATTTCTCTGATAAGCTGCCTCATATCCTCATACTTCCTGGGGTTCACTAGCTGGACAGAGACATTTGCAGTTAGGAATTTCAAAGGGAGGCCGATACTGTGCACAGCTTTCAGGATTGTTATTTTGCCCCAAAACTCACTGAAGTCGTGAAAATCCTTATAAGAAATGATTAGAGAAGTTGCAAAAATTCAAGGACCCAAGGCAAAACTGAAAGCGGTTCTTTTCATCATTTTGGCGAAGACTAATAGGGATGGGCTGCAGTTCTTCTTTCCTGTCTCACAGCAAATCATATCATACGGAAACACAACTACCACATCCATTTAGGAAATTATTGACAGGTTCTCTGAAAGGAGAAAGTGCAATTTCACTGATAATTTAGAGAAAAAATAGCCAGCGATTATCCCATAGTGTGACCATTGAAAGGAGAATCATTAGTATGGAACATGTATGCATGTATTTATTCAAAGTGAAAGATACGAAAGGATGCAGGTTTCTAAACTTTGATAAGTTGAGGAGAAATATAAAAATATATAGTAGATATATGTATGTATACTTTTTATATATTATATATACCCATCCATATTTATATATATACACAGATAGAGATATACATCCATATTTATGTATATATATACACAGATAGAGTTGATAGAACACAAAGGAGATGAATATTTTCTTCAGAAAAAATCATGAGACCATGTTCTTTTCTAAACTTAGTTGAACCCCTTAAAGGGGTGAACTCTTTTTTCTTGAGGGACTTTTAGAATTGTATGAGTTTGTTTGAATCACAAATACAATAAAAACACTCCATGAACTTTTGTAATACTTTTTTTCTTTTCTGGCTTATTGCCAAAGATAGTGAGTGACATAAAATAGCCTGTTTTAAAAATGAGCAGAGGTGCCCACGTTCCATTTGGCTCTGTCAGTATTTTCGATAAGGACCGGTCCATCAGCCTGGTGGACTCCTGTGTTGGGGACTGTTATGGGCGAGGAGGATCAGGCAGTGTGGCTGGAGGGACAGCAGGCTCTTGTCAATGGTAGCATCACATATTTGGTCTCCCTGCTTGTTGCAAATGTTCCCCTCTCTGCCCAAGTGCAGTACACCTGAGACTCACCCAGGCAGAGCCTTACCCTGAAGGCAGGGACAACTTAGGTGTCCTGAGGTGGAACTGGCCCCACCATGAGCGGTCATTCTTCCTTTCCCTCAAGGGCCCCACCACTGCCACAGACGTAGCCTAGTGTAAGCCACTGCTGAATCACAGAAACACTCTTTTGCTATCAGCCATGTTGCCGCTCTCAGACTGAGAATCAGGCTCACCATCTGACCGTGAGAACAAGAGAACTTGGAAGTGGGTGGAAAGGAAGTAAAAATTTCTCCCCTCAAAGCCTAAATACTATCTTGTTACTTCCTTCCCAGATAGGAAGGAACATCGTTGCTAATTTTCTCACTGAAGAATAAAACAATTTTTTGAAATTATAGTCACGAAAGTTACATGGAATTCATAGCACGGGAGATATCCTGGTTCCTAACCAAATAAGAACAAAGGAACTAGCCAGTTATTTTTTATTAATAATATCTATACATCAGAATGTGTATATTAATGTTGTTTGGTGAGATTATTGTTAGGCAAAGAATATGCTGGAGAGATACGATTACTTTAATGCTAGGGACAGGCAGATGCGTATCAAATGTACATAAACATCTGAAAGCAGATAAGAAAATATTGGCCTTGCTTCAAATGAGATGGCAGAAAAGATAGACGAGAATTATTTATCAGAAATGAAGTGGAAAAAGATCAGGGCCAGGTATGTAGAACCTCCAGGGTCTGCAGTTGCAAGCAAATGAACAGTAAAATTTTAGATGCACGTTATTGAAATGCTGCTGTGCTTGGTTAAATAAACAACTAATAAAAATATATGAGAGTTTAAAAGGTAAAATTGTTGTCCATTTTTACCTATAAATAAAGGGAAATTGAGCAGTTTTAAAGTTTATTCTTTTTGTGAGGTAAGATCAATTTTAAAACAAACTCTTATTTCTGCATTAATGGCCTTAAATCCAGATGGTGGTATTTTTTTTTTTTCCAGCCTGGAGCGTGGGAACAATTTTTTCTGCATAGGAAGCAGAATATCTAAGGGGCAAGGGACATTTAAATTTAGGTATAATCCAGCTGTATTGGGTAAAATATATCATGTTTATACATATGACCACAATGTATTTTGATGACATATTCAGTAATTAGGTTGTTGCTCCTTATAATATGTTCCTTAGATTACAGTTTATTGAACCATGTATGTATTAATATATATGTAACAAGTAGACCAAATATCATTTAAACAATACTGAAAGCAGTTTAAACTTCTCAGAGTGAGAATTTAATTCAAAATAATTCTTTGGGAAAGAATTATTTTGTTCTGAGGAAAGCACTTGAGTGGAACTTTTACTTACACAACTAAGAAGAGAATACCAGCACATTGCCCTTGAGAAAAAACCCTAAAGTGACCACCGAACCGAATACAGATGTTCATCTGAAGAAGGTAAATGTTCTATTTGATAATGAGAATTGGATATAGGTTTAGCAGAACTTCTGCAGGCTTTGTAAGTTTAAAATGTTTATTTGCTCTGAATTTAGACTAATCTGAGCCTATAGGATATTGGTTATTCTATAGGATATTGCCTATTCTGTTGTATTCTTGTTTGAAACTTGAAGGTCTGAAATTTACCAGAAACTGAAAGAAGGATATAGGAAAGAAAGATCTGGGTTAAGATTGGCCCAGTTCAGCCCTGAGTGAGCAATGAATGTTCTGCTTTGGAAATCTAGACTGATGAACCCAGATATCTATTCTAATTTTTTGTATGTTTCTGGGGCTGTATCACCTTACCACTCTGCAGGAAATGAGTGAAGAGTCCCACTACCAATCATTTTAAGGAAAGATCTATGCATGTAAGAAATAAGTACTTGAGAGGCAAACTTCATACTGCAATTTGCAGGAAATCTTCCTATCTTTCTGGAATCTCATAGGATTGGAGCTTGATCAATGGAAGAGCAAGCTTGCTTGAGGGCATTTCCATTGGCCTTGCCATTAGGTAACAGTCCAGAAGATGAGAACATTCTTAGATCCTCTGGGTTGCACTACCCCTCCATCAGTCTTAAGCATTCGGAAAAGTCCACATTGTTAAAGAGAACCTGTTCTGTTCTTGGGACCGAGTAGCAAAGGGGAGAGCAGTATGTCCTCCCTTAAACCCAAACAGGCAGCACAGCTCAGCATCTCCAAGAAGAGAGGTATCTTTGGAATGTTCCTAGCATCAGAAGCAGTAGGGAGAGGGGAGAGGCTGAAGAAGTACAAGAGATGTACCAGGTCATTAATCTATTCTTGATGTTCATGTGACAATCCCAAGAGCACTCATGCTGTTGTAACCCCAACTGGTATACTGCAATTCAATTCTGGCACTAGCTATCTGGAGTTAGCGCAGACCCCATAAGCCATAGGCTCATCCTTCACAAGACTGCAGATGGCAGTGCAAGTTAGGTGTTCCCATGACTCCCTCAAGTTTTACAATTCACTAGAATGATTCACAGAACACAGCAAAGGATACAATTTAGGAATAACCAAGTGAAGTGACATATAGGGCAAATCTTGGAGGGGCCTGAATGCAGAGGTTCCATGCCTTCTCTTTGTGGAATCTAGGTGCGTCACTCTCCTGGCATATGAATGTCTTCACAAATCCAATCAAAATGCACCACTGAGCTTCCATGTCCAAAGTTTGTCTTGGGTTTTTATTACAGAGACCTGACTGGTTAAATAAATTGCCACATGATTGAACTTACTATCCAGGCTCCCTCCCCTCTGAGGAGGTTGTGGTAACAAAAAAATCCCACCTCTGGAATTGCATAATGGATCTTTCTGGTGACCTGCTCTGAATCTGATTTTCCTAAAGGCTCAACATGAGTCACTTCATTAGCTTAAACTCAAGTGTCATCATGAATAAGAAAGTTCATGAATACCAAAGACGTTTCTATCATTTGGAAAATTTCAAGAGTTTTAGAAGCTCCGTGGTAGGAACCAGGACCAAGATCAAACTCTTTATTATACAACATATCTCTCACAAGTTGGTAGGGATTCTCAGTGAGAAGGAGTGTTTGCTAGGATTCAGAGAAAATGGAAACCAGAGCCTTAGAATTTGGAGACAAATATGGCCACATTGGTAGGCACTCTGTGAAGAGACTTAGACAAACAGGATAATACATTGAAAACTGAAGTTTATTCTTTTTAAAGGTACTTCCTTCTTGGTTTTAGCCCTAGTGTTATAAAAGGAGACTTCTCAAGTCATATATTATCCCCAAATGTGGGTATGAAGCTAAGTATGCTACTCATACAAATTTGGTGAGCAATGGGAGACTTTATTGTTGCCTATCCTTCTAATTATCCTCCTGAGCGGATACCGACTTCCAGTGAGATAACCTTTTACTTTCCTTAAGTTCATATTGCTGATGCATTGCAAGCTAGTAGCCATCTGTGGGTGAGAAGATAGGCACCTCTAAAGAAAAGTCACAAACTTGGAGAACTGAAAATAATGGTTTTATAAATGTTATTATAAATGACATGTAAAGTTCAAAGAATTTCAGGAGTTCAGCTAATGAATTCACTTGAAAAGCTATCATTTATTTGTAAGGTTCTCAGGTAAGGCATCCATTTTGTACATGTATCTACTTCTAAAGCATGCTGCACAAAATTCAACAAATTTCACCTACTCCAAAATCTGGCTGACATTCCTCAGATAAGAACCAAATATGCCATACAGTCATTTTGACTAAGGCAGAACATGGCTATACTCATTAGAACTCTAGAGAACACAGCTTGGTGTTTGTGAAAAACCACATGCAGTACTGCATGTTGGGCAAGCATTGAATGTGCTGTTTGCTTAATCTTTCTCTGGCTGATAAATGATGTTCCACTTTGAAGAAACAAGACATATGATACAGATACTATCACTGCGCACAGGAAACTGGTAGCAAGTAGTTAAGTGATTTTCTAAGTTCACTCAGAAAGCCAGTAGCAGAATTAGGTCAAAAAGTCCTATGTTTTATTATTATACTGAGCAAGAGCATGCAGAAGAAAGGCTGTGAAGGGTTAAGTACTGATCTTAACTTGATTATTTTTATCTTTTTGTTTACTTTTATGTCTTCCTACTCTGTCTTAAGTTTCTTTGTAGACCAAAGGTAGATATATCAACGACTAGGTGTTCTAGTTCGTAATCTCCATTCATTACCTTAAATTTAGTTTACAAATAAAAATCCATTCTAGATATTCAAACACGTGGGGAGGAAGGGGTTTTTAGTAGGGACTAAAATGCCACTGATTATGTGGTAGAAGTGATTAGACAACCTAGGTTGTGCTGCTGTTTTGCCTTCTGATCACTGGCTCTGCCCTGTAGGAGAAAATTTGCCTTGGTGGCAGGTTCTTTGTTGTTGTTTTGTTTTGTTTTTTGTTTGTTTGTTTTTGACTTTCATTAATAGTAACAAAATAATTGTTTCTTTCTAGGAGACATTTGAAAAAAATTTTGAAAGGCAAAGGTAAAAGGCTGTATTTGCCTTCCAGATTTTAGAATGCTTACCTTGGCTTGCTTTCATATTTACTTATAATAAATAGAAGTAAATATTATTTTATATAGGGTGTTGTGAGGCCAGGTTTTTTTCATTTGAAACACATTAAATTTTTTAGATACCTAAGAGTGCATAATTACAAATGTATATCATTAAAGCAAAGCTATATTAATTAATGCAAAGCTGTCCTAGGGTCTAGCAGCTTTTGGAGACCTTAACAAAATTACTTACAGACTTCTTTTCTCCTTTGTCTAAACATGTTGTTTTTTTTTGTTCAATTTTAATTTTGTAACTTAACACAAAGTACATTTTGGAAATGTGTACAATGAGTTTAGACAATGTAATCAGGTTACTAAATAATAAATAGAAAAAATGATCATAATAACTGTGGTTCTATCATTAAGGTGCATTCATTTTCTAATAGTATATGCTACATAACATATAATTATTTTAAACCCAACTATAAGACTATTCAATTTTATTAAAAGTTGTTTTCTCAAATACATGCAACTATTTCAAATTCAAGACAGAGATTTGTGTAAATCAAAAAAAAAAAAAAAAAACGGAATCACATTTTCATTTAGATTACATGTAGTCTGAGCAGGAAAAGACAAGTTTAAATTTGTGAATTATGTGACAATACACGTATTTCAAAATAATTTACTTAGTCATTCTTACGCATTTTTGGTTGCCATGTTAGAGTTGATGATATGGGAATGACTTCTGTATGCTCCCATAAACTAACACCCACGTCTTCCATTAGAGTCTTAATATACTAAAAGAATAATGGATGGATTCATTAATGACTTCTAAGGCAATAACTAATCTAGACCTACAAAGAACCTCCTAGCAGAAGTTTTAGGGGGCCTACTTTAGTGATTGGATAAGCATAGTTTATAATAAACATACTGATACAAGATAAATGGGTGCTTTCAGAGGTTTCCCAGCCTCAGCACTAATGGCTTTTTGGGTTGAATAATACTTTGGTGTCGAGGGGTTATCCTGTATATTATAGGATGTTTAGCAGCATCTCTGGCTTCTCCCTAGTGGATGCCAGTAGGACTCCCCAAAAATATAATACTTGTGAAAACCAAAAAAATGTTTCCAGCATTTTCAAATGTCCCCTGGGGGCAAAATTAACCCCATCTTCTGGTACAGAAATACTGTTCTAGAAGATGCTTGAAAATAGCTTTCATTCTGCATTGAATATTTTAATGTTCCCCAATATAATATTCACTTTATTAGTTGACTCAGAAAGCACACTCCTTCCTAATACATATGAAATCCACTTAGCCCAGACTCTGAGTGGATTACCTCAAATTCCAAATTTTTATCATCTAAATTAATTTATTTTATTGTATAAGCCCAGTAAACATTGCATTAACAGGAGGTTCAGGTAAGTTTATAATATTTTTTAGGCCTCTAACAATCAGCTCCAATTAGTATCTCTTAGTCTAAACAAAGCTTTGGGAACCATGTTATAATTTGTATAACAAATAAATATGAAGCAAAATATTTAATACAGCTGTAGTTTAGCACTTTTACCCGCTGGTCAATCTTGACTATTATCAGATATAGTAATTGGCTAACTTGTATAGCTATAATTTTTCCAACAAAAACTAAAACAGTTATTGTTAAGGGACTATATTTAATAAGAGTGTGCTCAGAGTTCAATGAAATATGTGTCATTTCTACTGTAATCAGCCAAGTGTTTGGAAGAAATCATGAGAATGTGAATTAAATTAGGAGCGAAGTTGGTAAGAGTAATGGATTGGCCATGTGAACCACAGAAATTGTTGCTATTCTCTGCTTCCCTTCTTTTCTTATATCTAAAACAACAAAGAGCCTGAGCTCATTTCTTTATTTCCCAGCTGTAATTACTTCATCCTGTTCCCTGAATATCTTCACTGACCCTCTATCTTTTCAAGTAGCTCGAATCTTTTGTCTTTACTCTAAATGCCTGTATAGGTTATTTGCCAAGAAATCTTTACATGCGTATACTAGTTTTCTCAGCCTCTGTATTGAGACCCATTTCTAGCTTCCCTCTTGTTAACCTTAGCATTTTCAGCACTCAATTTTCAAAACCAAAGAGCTACTTGCTTATTTACCAGATGGTTTTTTGACTTTATAACAATAACTAAAAAGACTTGAAACCATTCATTTCTCAGTTCTAGTCTTTCAAAAGTCACGGGGTAATAGGACTGAAATAGACTCTAGGGATCATCTGCTACAACTTGCCACCAAATGCGAGATTTAAGCAGGAGGCTAAAAGTCAAACACACCTGGAATCAAATTCTACTTTGATTTTGTATCATAGAAGTGACATGAAATAGGTTCTTAAGTTTGCCAAGTCTCAGTATAACTTTTTAAAATGGGAATAGGAGTACCTACTTTACAAGAACTTACGACATAATGTTTTTAAATTTTCTGACACACAGCTCTTAATAAATAAATGATTCAAAAATACAGACTACCACCTGTCAATTAATTAAATTTCCTATGTTTCTGATGGAAGAATAGAGCTATTTGACACAATATTGTATTTATATGGTGTCTACACAAAGTTAACTTTTAAAAACAATATTTTCTTCTTAAAGCACCTTACATTGAATGGCACTACAATTATTAAAACCATTATTATTGACATAAAGCCACTCTAGAATTTAGGTGGAAGATTCTCTAATACATACTTAAGATTATATCTTTTATTCATTATACATTGAGTTTGTAAAGGTATCATGCAAAGACTGATTTTATCTCCACAATAATAATTCAAATAATGCAAATAATTCACAATAACCCAACTGATAGCAATATGTCTGCACTCTTAAGCAAAGCATGGTGACCAACTGAAGTTTCTGGTGATTCCATAATCCAGATATAACTTACTGTTCTGGATTTTAAAGGGAACCTTTTTAAAATTATATACTCCCTACGGTATATTAAAATAAGATTCTCGTTTGTTGAGGTTACAATTATTAAGAAAAGTTTCCTACGAGCCTTGGGGGTAAAAATAACTTTTCAAGTCAGTATTTTCTTTTAAAGTAATTGACTTCCTCATGTCTTAAATTATCTACAATGATACAGTATAAGCTTTTCTTGTTGCTTCAACTGACCTTATCTATTTTTCAATTAACTTTAATTCAGCTTGCAAGGATATGTGATTGAGCCATGTACATAATGAGGAGGAAAAGAAAATCAACTTCAAAATAAAGTAGAAATTGTTTTGTTTCTCCAGTCCTTAATCTAGAGCAAAGGTTTGTAAACTGAGGTACAAGGTCTACTAAAGGAAACACTTGAAATATTACATTTATATATGTGAATTTTTTCTTTCCCTAAAGAAGTCCCCATAGTTTTCAACAATTCTCAAAGGAGGAGTCATGAAAAAGAAAAAAGTTAAAAGTCATTACTCCCAATCAGGAATGCTCTCTAAAGAAGAGAGCTAAAGATAGAAAGTGGTTTATAGTTCTATCCATATTGCCGGATAAGATTATAAAGCAGATTTCTTAAGAATTCGACCAAAGTGGTGGAGCTTTTTTCTCCATAGATGCAGACTGTGATGATTAGTTTAATGTGTCAACTTGGTTAGGCTGTAACACCCAGTGACTTAATCAAACACTAAGCTAGTGTTGCTGTGAAGATAATGTGTAGGTATAGTTAACATCTACTATCAATTTATTTAAATAAAGGAGATTACCCTATACAATATGGGGTAGACTCATCCAGTTAGTTGAAGCTTAAGAGCAAAAATCAAGGTTTCCTAGAGAAAAGGAAATTCTGCCTCAAGACTGCAACATAAACTCTTGCCTGACTTGCCACCCCACAATCGTATCAGCCAATTACTTAAAAATCAATCTCTCTCTCCATATATATATATATATATATGTACACACATATATACAAACATACATCTATGTATGTATATATTATATATGTATACATGTGTGTGTGTGTGTGTGTATATATATAATTTTGACTGATATGAGCGGCGGTATAGGGGCCAACATTACAAATGGAAAGAGTAATCGAAAGGATCAATACATTCCATGAGATATTTCATTCAAAATTCAAACAATGCTGTGGTCTTAAAAAAAATAAAAGGCGGGTAGCATGGTGCTGAATTGACAAGTTTCCCCTGAACAGGCATTCAGAAGTAGTTCTGGATGCCATACTTGACTACAACCAAAGTCACCACCACCTATTGAGAAAACATCAGAGTCCCAGCTGAGAACATCATCACATCAGAGAGCATCTAGGCATCAGGGATAACAGGGAAATACAACTTCTAAGTGCCAGAGTCTGGAGGATTCCTACCTTGGCTGTGGTGACTGTGGGATCCAGGGCTGTGCTCACCATGTTCTCCAATCATTGTGGAACACTGTAGTGCCCTCTGTAGCTCAATGACCACTGTATATCTAATATAGCTCAATATGCTATTTTTTCACTATTTAGAAATATTTTATCAGCAAGTTTGACAATTCTGAATCTTTTTCTCTTTTTATTTGTGTAGCAGAAAGGAACCAATCAAGTTAAATTTGTACAAGATAAGGAGAGGGATACAGCAGTATGTTTCCAACTGTAAAACAAAAGAACTCACTGTGTCATACAGTCAGTTAGTTCATGTTCTTGGTACCTGGCTCATAAGCGATGCTCTAGATGATGATACAACTGACAGTGACAACAAAGCACATCGTGGAAGAATCCATTGTATTTGAACCACAGTCTTACTTTTTTTCTTCAAACCACGTTTATTTTTGTAACTCTTTTCTGAATTAACATCATCCTGGAAGTCCCGTTAAGGAAGGCCAGTTGAAAAGATGCCAAAAAGCAGCCATGACCATTTCTTCATGTCAAGCACAAGCCAGAAGTAAAAGTCAGTGTGTTACTTGAATTAGTTTTGTTTGATGTTTGGGATATGACTTGATTTTTTTCTTTTATTTTTATAAACTAAAATTTTGTTTCTTAAGTCAAACGCAGGAGGGGTACAAAGAGGTCACTACAGGGGAAAGTATTTTTTCCAAAGCTGTCATTGGTGATTTTGTATTTATTCACCATGGGAGGGCTTTAATAACTGCATTGCTTTGTTGATTGCATGGCCGTGTTTGCACTGGTCTTTCTTCTGAATACCTAGGCAAGGCTCTTTCATCTTACTCACACATTGCTCAACGTTGGATCAATGCCAAATTCCCCACCTTCATGAATGATTAACTCATGTAGCCTGTTGCTAATAATGTGTGCACTTGATGGCAGATGATATTTATTTTGGACAGAGTGAATGCAGACCTTGGACGTTTGATCAGGACGCGGTGGCACATAGTGTGTGTGGCCACACTTTCCAGGGAAAAGAACACAGTCCAAATCCTCAGGTTGCCCCCCATTTCCCCTTTGCACTGTCACAGGAAGGGAGTTTTCAATTCACTTTATCATTCACAAGTTACCTCCAACTCAGCCTTGTCATTACGATTCGTCACACTTACACTATATCCTTTTATGTGCTGTATCTCACTGATGTCTCCACACACCAGGCTGGTGCCACAGGGTATACGTCTACAACAAAGATCTCAAACATAGTTTAAAAGGAAACACAATAAAAGAGAAAAATAACGGTCACAGTTGCTACCAGAGGCTGGTTCCCACAAACCCGATAGGTTTTCCAACTTCAACCGCGGCTGAATTATAAGGACAGCTATCAACTCAGCAGCTCTGGGTATGATTTCGAGTAGTCCTACCATGGCACTATCTTTTCTTCTTCTTCTTTTATAGTAATGCCCTCCTATCTAACCTTCTAAACTAAGAGGTAGAAAGAACAAAGTTCCTTTGTCTTCCTTTAGCTCTCTGGCGGAATCTACGAAGAGCAGATGGAGCAGCCTACCTGGTTTCCAGAAGGAGCAACGATTCTGCTCTCAGCCATGATGTGGGGCCACATTACCCATCTGGCAGATTCACATAACTCAGCATTGATAACTCCACTCTGCTCAAGTCTGGCCATATCCGAGCTGCATGGCTCTTCAGTGTGCCCTGCATGTGAGTCACCTTGGGAACATGTTAGAAACTCACATACCTGGAAGACCACCCCTGGAGATTCACAGTCAGTAGGTGTGGTGTGTGGGTTGGAAGAGTCTATATTTAACAAGCATCTCAGAGGATACTGATTCACTGCCAAGTTTTCCAGTTCCTGGTTTATATTAAAGTTTTTTTTTTTGGATTTATAGTCCTGTAAATATACAGGTACAATAAAATCAAGTGACAGCCTCAGTTGGGGAGTGGAAGGAGGAGAAGAGAGACTATCACATATGGAGCATTGAAAATGTGCTAAGAAAATTACATTTAATTCTCACAAAATGCTTAGAAGTGTACTTTATTACTTCATTTAATGATGGGGAAAAAAGAAATTTGCTGCCACTACTTTCTCTGCTTAGATTAAAAGTGAGATGAGTTTTTAAAGGCTGTCCTCTGATTTTCCTTTTTCTTTCTCTTTTCTTTTTCTTTCTTTCTTTCTTTCTTTCTTTCTTTCTTTCTTTCTTTCTTTCTTTCTTTCTTTCTCTCTCTCTCTCTTTCTTCTTTTTGTTTTGTTTTTTCTGCTCTTTCTTTTTCTTCTTTTTGTTTTGTTTTTTTTCTGAGACAGGGTCTCACTCTGTTGCCCAGGCTGGAGTGCAGTGGTGCAATCATGGCTCACTGCAACCTCCACCTCCTGGGCTCAAGTAATCCTCACACCTCAGATTCATGGGTAGCTGGGACTATAGGGGAATGCCACCACACCTGGCAAATTCTTGTATTCTTTGTAGAGACAAGGTCTCACTACATTGCATAGTCTGTCCTTGAACTCCTGGGCTCAGTGAATTCACCTGCCTTTTTCTCCCAAAGTGCTGGAATTACAGGTGTGAGCTACCACTCGAAACCTTAATTTTTCTTATTGTGAACACTTGACTGTAAAATATAAACAGCAGAGTGGTGTGGCATTCATAGTCATTGTGTGTGTGTGTGTGTGCATGCACATGTGTGTGTTTTCTGGAGAAACGATTTATTACGTGTGTATTATTACTTTCTTATCAGTGACATAAAAAACTACTGCAAACTTTGAAGCTTAATATAACAGATTTACTTTTTCACAGTTCTTGTAGCTCACAAGCCTGAGTGGGCTCCACTGATGCCTTTGTTTCAGATCTCACCAGGTCGAAGATAAAGTGTCAGCCTGCCTGGTCTTTTATCTGGAGGCTGTTAGGAAGGAGGTGGAGGAATCCGCTTATAAGTACAACACAATTTCTAGTGGTTGGGAGGCTGCAGTTCCCATTTCCTGGCTGGCTATGCTGTAGCAGCATCTCTCAGCTCCTTAAAGCCACCTGTGTTCCTTGTCATGCTGTCCTTTCCATCCCAAGACAGCAAAGGTGAGTCATAAATGTTTTGAGTCTCTGACTTTCTGTTCTGCTATATCTCTTGTCTCCAGCCAAAGAAAGTTCTTTGCTTTTAAGGGCTTATGTGATTAAATTGGGCCCACACTGGAAAATATTCCTATCTTAACATCAGCAGATTAGTAACTGTAATTACATCTGCAAAAGTCATTTTTCCATATAGTGTGACACAACCAGGAGAGAAAAGATCATGGGGACAAAAGTTCTGCCTTCATTAATATCAAGTGAAAACTTCTTCCCTCAAGACTCCCTTCTACTCTCTTGCACTGATAATTTTAAGAAATAAGATCAGTGCCCTAAATACATTATGCCACGCTTATCAGCAGTTTCTCTTTCCATGGTTCCAGTTATCCTCAGCCAACTAATGTCTGAAAATATTAAATAGAAAATCTCAGAAATAAACAATTCATAAGTTTTAAATTGCACATTGTCCTGAACAGTATAATAACATCTCATATCATCTTGCTCCATCCTGCTCAGGATGTGAATCATCCTCCTGTCCAATGTATTCAAGGTGTCTATGCTCCTAGCCCCTTAGTCACTTAGTCATCAACTCAGTGATCAGGCTGATCTTAATGGTATCTTGATGCTTGAGTTCCACTAACCTTTATTTTGCCTTTTTTTATAGTATACTTTTATAATTGTTCTATTTTATTAAAGTTATTGTTGTTAATCTCTTATTGTGCCTAATTTATAAATTAAATAGATATCTTTATCATAGATATGAATGCATAGGACAAACACATAGTAAATGTAGTGTTCTGTACTAGCTATTAAATTCGAGCATCTACTGTGGGGTTTTGGAATATATTCCCTTGGATAAGGAGGGACTACTATATGTAAAGAGCAAGTAAATGGGCTTTTCTGGTACTGGGCTCATATTTAGGTGTTTGAATAAATATATATATTTTAATTGAACAAATAGTACATATTAACTTAGGAAAGAAGAGTGGGTTGAAGAGTAAAAAGATTCAAGTACTAGAGCTCTCACACAGCTAGTTCTCTCATTTGTCCTTGATCATTATGTTTGTGGAATACTCTTATGTTCTTTAAAATATATTTTATAAAGATAGTAAAGCAGGTGGAGACTTACTTTCCTTAACAGCCTTCAAATACACTTTCTCCTAATTTCCTTGAGCCTCTCCCCCTTCCCTTTCTTTAATAATTTAAATCCAGGCATTTTACTGCATATCAGATAGGGCTGGGATGAGATGACAGGAAACAGAATCTTGTTTTCTTCTCACTGGAGGCATAAAGATACTTTGGCAGGCAACGCATGGCTGGTCTTGGAGCATGGGTGGGTGGACTGACCTGGCTTAGTCATTACCCCTGGAGTCTCCTGGGACTACTTGAGGTACAGACTGAGACAGAGACCATGGCAAAGTACCCAATGAGAGCCTGGGACAGGAGGAAATGACAGCACAGAGTTACCTGCCCATGGTTGTGTAGCAGCCATGGAGAGGAAGAGGTGAGAGGGGGCATATGTTTACAAAGGCCCACTCTGGCTACTTTACCTCTCTCCAGGTCCAGTCTCACTCACTCTAACATCTGGCTCATCATTTTGAGGTTACAGACCTAAGAGGAAACTCCAAAAACACATAATGAATAATCTTTCAAAATGTATTAGTACTCAGGAGATTGATGAAGGGCCAATGTCGGGCAGCAGGAACACATTTCCTAATCCTCCTTTAATCTTGGTTGCTCTCCTCTTCCCATATGCACACACTTGATTGCCTGCACTTGGCTCCTCAACTCACCTGAAAGTGCTTGAACTCAGTCCAGTAGAAATTTATGTTCCTGACTTATGACTGAGATAGTTCTCATCCTCTTATGGCCAAACATAAGAAAGCTTCATGTTCAAATAAATCACCAATATTCAGATCTGAATGGCTAGTCCAATCATATCCTGAATTGGCTATTTAGAACTACATCTCCATATACTATCAAATGTTCAATGGCCTGGGGACAGTGGTTTGGGTTTTATAATCAACTTATTATTCATTTGTCAGGATAAATTGGGCTTGAAACTTGATGGCAAGACTTCAAGCAACTATTGAACCAATGGCCTCTCGTTTTACTATTTTAGATAGTAAGCTGCTAAGTACAATGTTCATGGGGTATTAATGTTGCTTTGTTCAACAACCAACAGAGATGAGGGCATAGGTAAGTGCTTAATACGAATACTTAACAATTATTTTGGATATTGGAATACTTATGAGCAGAAGAGTTACACTAAAATTTCTCTCATCCACTGTCTCTGCAAATATGCGGCAGATAATGATCATTTGGGTCATTTCATTGATTATATGAGCATATATAGAACACGTATATTTTATCTCTTATTTTCAAAATAGATGAGATGCAAAATCCCTTTAAACTGGGGTGGCAGCGGTGGGAAAATGTTTTCAATATATTGCTTTTCTTTGAACATTTTGTTTTTTTCCAACTAGCAATATAAATCTACTCCATTTTCATTTCTTTAGTGGGAAAAGGCTTATTAGAAAAAAAAAAAAAAAGGATAATGGCAAAACTTAGGAAAGCAATTAGCTTTGTATAAAACACAATGTACCGTAATAGTGTATACAAACTCTAAATAAGGCTTTTTAGTTTAGAGCAACCAAAACACTTATGCCAGCCTAAAAATAACTTTCTTCTCATTACTATGAACCCACAGTCAGCAACACCTAGAAGGACAAGAAAAAACAACCCATAAATGGTTTCATAGATGTCCTGCAGAGAGGTTGAATTGTAAATTGTATGTTTTTAATTATACGCATTAATGTCTGCTAGAAAAAAGTGCCCAATAACAATGCTTTCTCAAAGGTAATAATACTCCAAAGTAAGCTCCAAGATAATCACTTAACTGTGTATTATATAGGAGGTCTTTGACGCAGTGGACCATTTTCTAATTATCTGGCAAATACGTTTAGAGTGCATGAAAACTTTGTTCTTGAATTTTTTTCTTTAGGGTGGTATGGCTATAGCTTCGCCACCCAAAATGCATGGTCTAACTAATGGGAAATACTCCTGCTTAATGTGTAGTACTTAAATAAACAAAGAATTAAGAATCATTCTCACACATTGGAGAATGAGCAAGGCTTACTTGTGATTTAAGTGCCATATGTAAGGTCCATGCAACACTATAAATATCTCTCAACCTTCTCACTCTCCATTTCAGAATACAATACCATTAAGGTTTCATTCCTTCAAATAATTTATTTTCTTCTCTTTAAATTCAGTACCAGTTTAGAACAATCTTACTCATCATTCTCATTATAATGGAATAAGTCTATAGATCATTTCCAAACTGAAAGTTAACTAATGTGTCTGCTGTGGTCATATTTCAGAGGAGAGTGGATGGATGGGAAAGTTGAGAGCTTGAGTAACCGGGAGGGCTGGATGGTTAATTCCACTGGTTAGTTCTGGCAAACTGAAAGTTGTAGAAAGGCCCTGGTTACCTGAGGGGAAGGAAGGGTGGAGCAAATAACAAAATACATTCCTTTTCTTATTTCTTGGACGCTAAAGCTGTTTTAAAGACTTTCTATATGCATCAAAGTAGCAGCACAAGTCTGCAGCTTTATCTATCACAAGTTTCAATTTCATCACAAGATTTCTCTAGAGCCACAAGTCTTCTGCCTCATTTGGTACAAGTTCCCATTCCTGCAAAGGTTTTAACCAGGTCTTTCTGCGTTCCCATGTTGATCTTCCAAACATAGGCTTTCTTTCTTTAAAATTCTCTCTTCCTCAGTCTTAAAAAGTAAAAACCATGTTTTCCCAGGCCATAGATGCCTGCGGGTTATAAGATAAAAATAACAATACTAAAGGTTACTTTTATATATGTATGCCCACCTGACCTATGGAAGCTGTAGTCCATAAAAACATTTCTTCCAGGCCAGGTACAGTAACTCACGCCTGTAATCCCAGCACTTTGTTAGGCCGAGGCAGGGGATTCACTTGAGCCCAGGAGTTCAAGACTGCAGTGAGCTATGATCACACAACTGCACTCCAGTCTGGGTGACATAGAATAAGACCTTGTATTGAAAAAAACTAAAAAATAAAAATAAAATAAATGTCTTCCAAATGGTTCTGGGAGTCTAGAGAATGAAACTCTGTATTTAATGCTCAGAGCTAAATTTTTACAAAGTAAGGACCTAGTATATACATGTCATTTGGATGTCTTGCTGACCATAAAGGTAAGCTATAATAATATATAAATATATTTGCTTAATCACTCCTATATCTAATTACATGAATTTAGGAAAATGACCCAACAGATTCAGAAACAAGTGACTGAGTCTCACAAAAGATTATTCAGACCAATCAGAATCTCTCTTAAAGGTACAAAATGAATATACATATATATACACACATAAATGAATATACATATATATACATAAATAATCATCATGGCACTCATGAATAAGTAACAAATGGAAAGATCGCAACACAAATGGATTAGAAAGGATCCAGTGAAACACAGGTTAAACATAGATATAGGTACAAAGTACTGATAGAAAATTATTCTTAACTGACATTGATTGAGTACTGACTATGTCCTCTCCTTCATTTGATCTTTACAAAAATCCTATGAGGTAAGTAAAATTTATATTTTATCTGTAGAAAAGAAGAAATAGAAGCTTACAGAAGTGAAGTGCTTAGCCCAAGTTCTAAGACTCCAACCCCAGTTTGTCTGATAAGAAGACTGAGCTTTTAACAAACTATAAGCTACTGTATCATAGAAACTATTTAGTGGTGTGATAGAAATAAGAAATTCTTCAGAAAGTAGACACTAATTTAAACTGTGAAGCCCTACTATGAAGATGACTGAACTGAGGTCTTTACAGTTACCAGAGACCCAATATCCTTGTAACTCCCTCCAGTCTCTGCCAAAATCTACTAAAGCTTTTGCTTTTGAATATTCATGATATCTTATTCTTTTTCTCACAGTGCCTATCTAGTTCAAGTTGCTGGGGCCTTTAGTGAATCTCAGATTTTTTATAACATAGTACCTTGCCAAAACTGGTCCAGGATTGTCTTTCTGTGCTCACAGTAAGACGGCACAGTACTGTGCTCGGGAAGTTGTCCTCTCAGTTACTGTCATTCCCCTTTTCTCCCAGTCTGGATCTTTCCAGTGATATCAAAACCATTGTAGGGTCTCCCATCCTGATCTGCCAACTATACTCTCCATTTTATCCCAAATCATCACTGCTGCAAAGAAATCTCCAAGACTGACCACAGTGAAATACTATTTCCAATTTTTCTGGATTCCAGTTGTCAGCTGATCCACTTCTCAGACACTGTGACATTTTCATGCTCAATAGAAAGCCTGAATAGAGACCCCACCCTTCTACTCACCCCTGTTCCCCTAATCTCAGTAGGACAGAGGTTACAAAGTCCTATTGCCTTGGGCTTCCAAAATCTTTTAGAGATTCTAATGAAAGAGCTCTTTCAGCTTTTAGTCAGTCTTTGCAATCTTCCCCCTACTTCCCTGGGAGCCAGGCACGAGGCCAACAGAGCCAGGGGACAATCTGAGTGAGCAATACCCAAACTCATACAGGATTCAAAATTTCCCCGCTCTTCTAACACTGACCCATTGTCCTTGGAACATATTTGGGTGCCTCTTGGGAGTTACTTCTTTGTTATATTATATATGCCATTTGAAAGATTAAGAAAGGGCATTTAAGGTTAAATCCTATGATGCACTATAATTGATGATGAGAATGTGGCTTGAGTGGGAAGTTAAGAGAATCTGTCTCTGTCATGACAGATGATTTGAGTGAGAGCTGGGAATCTCACAGGTGAAGCAATGTCAGACCAGAATGAGAGGCTCTCAAATACAGTTTCAGTAGAGGAACTCATTTTTTTAATTAGTAAATTACTATGAAAAACTTCAGTATATAAAAAACTTAGAAACAAAGTTTGGCAATAACACTTCTATTTCAACCATCTCTTCTTGTTCTCTACCAACTACCATATTCCAATAGGGACTACTCTAGTATATAGTAGTAGAATAAGTAAGAGAAAATAACATTTGATGAGATATTGTTATGCATCAAGTGTTACATACATTACCATATCTAATATTTATAGAGCACCCTTTTACATAGCACCAAAGCAAGGCACAGAGAGATAAAATAACTGACCACATGACTTTGATCTTCTCTTAACCATTATATATTATTTTCAGAATAAACTACCCACAGCACATGCTGACGTTTTAAAATAATTATCTAGTATAAAACTGACTTCACTTTAGAAAGAAGTAATTATTATTACGAAGTATAATTCATATGTTACATGGAATTTCATTTGTGATGAAGCTAAAAAATACAAGAGCCACCTTGAAATAATGTTTTTGAGATGTGATTAAATCACCTGTGTATGACTCTATGTGGTAATGTTTTTTATGTTAAATGTGTAGAAAAAATTCTGCTTTGTCTGTATTTTATATACTTGTATTATAAACCCAATTTTCTAATATCTGGCTTACTTAAAGAGGAGTTGCTTGTATTATACTAGAAGATAAAAAATTGGTGTGAGTGAAATTTGTAAATTCTGAGCATCTGAACTTAAAATACATATATATATATTTATACATTACATATAAGTTCTATTTATTATATTTAAGAGTCAAAGAATAATAAAAATTGGGAGATTAAACTTTAATTACAGAAATTGCCTGGAATCTGTTTTGTACTATAGGAAAAAAGGCAACTAACATTGAGCTCATATTGTATAACCAGTGGGACAAAAGAGATAAGCGTATGTAACATTATTTCAAAGTTCCCAAGGTTGCCTCTTTAATTCTCTTTTAACGTGTATGCATTTCTTATTGATGCTTTATGTTCATTTTTGTTGTTGTTGTTAAAGCATTTGTAACAGAGCCTGGTAATCTCTTTTCTATTTTAGTAATGTCTTCTTCTTCTTCTTCTTTTTTTTTCCAACTATTCTTTATTTTTTTAAATCAAATACTTTACTGATATCCTATCTCCAAAGACGGTGAGAAATCTCACAGCATTCTTTTTTGGGAAGCAGTTGTTCCTTTTAAGTTAGGTCACAAAAGCGTCTGGAGCTTTTGCTATTATAGAAAACAAGGGGAAGGGAGGCATCTCTGGATCTCTGGTCAGCTCTCCGCATTTGTCATTCTCGCTGGCATTACTCATTTTGGTGTATAATACTATTGCCCGTTACTAGACGAACTGGTCCTGGTTGGCCTCAAAGTTGCTTTTCACAATAGTTTTTGTTTGTTTGTTTGTTTCTTTTTCACTCACAAGATTTATCCACAGTTAAGCATGACCATTTTTCTTTTGTTCAGTGTCCACATGAACCCACAAGCCAACCTCCATCTTAGGTCCTGACACCGCTTGGGTACAGACTGCAAAAAACCAAGGTTTTGTGGGGCCTGAAGATTATATTATTTGGACAAGTCTTTTAAGGGTCAGAATACCAATTACAAATCAAAATTAGTTATGAAAGTAGATAATTAGCTGGAATGAGAAAATAATCTCTAACAGATTACAAATTAGAAAACAAAAATCTGACCCATGAAACAAACCCACAAAATCCAGTGAAACAAAATATTTAATTTTTTAAATATTTTATATGTTCTTTACCAGTATTAAAAGATAACTAGATCTTTCCTTAAGAATGGTTGATAGAATTGATTTTTAATAATAATTTTATAATTCACTTCGAGCTTCACAACTTATTGTTATTTTGTATCAAATTTTAGGATTGTTGTCATTTGTTTTCCACAGAGCACCTTTTGGCTCCAGGCATTTCAACCCTATTTTTTCTCCCCTGCCCATATGTCTCTGGTGATCAGTGTTGTAGGACACATTCAGGTTGCAATACAATCATGGGTTCTCCTGTTCCACGTCATGATACTGAGAGTGTTGGTAAGGTGGATGGCAGAAATATCCTGCAAAGGCATTCCCATAGCAAGAGAGCTAGCAATAATGTAACTGTACGTAACAGTGGCTGTAAGTCACAGCACTACACCCAATAAATACAAAACAAGTGTAACTGGGACACAACTTATCCTTAGTCAAATTCCAAAAATGTCGATGGTCCTGTGGCCATTCTGACACCAGCCTACGAAAAAGGAGATATGATGAAGGAAACAAGTGGAAAATGCAGGTAGTTTTAACTAATTATAATGAGGATGAAATATCTTAATTCTGAAAAATGTTTAAATCCTTGACCATGTAAATAGATTGATAGGGCCTCTCGTGGGCAGTAGAATTGACCTGTTTATGTAGGAGACTAAGACAATTAAGTTCATCATCTTCACAAAAAGTATGTCCTTGATCCTAACCATCACACTCTGCAACGTTGATACACAGTTAGTTTTCTTTTACTCTTTCTTTAAATATTTTTTTCTTACATCTCATATCCCTTTATTTTTCAAATATTTTATATTTCACTCAATGTTCAGATTTCAGAGGAATATGTAAACTAAAATGAGTAGGTTAGAATTTAGGCACTTGGAATTGACTTGGTCCATAGTATGATTTCATACACAGCTTACTATTAAACTCTAATTCCTAAATGTAAAGTAGAAAGTTTCATGCTATTGCATCACAAAAGAATCAACTCAGCTAATGCTTTCCCTTTCCCAGAATTCCTTTAGTTTAAGTAATGGAGATTCAACTTACACTAGGCTGGTTTAAGCCAAATAAAGTAAGAATGAATAATAATTACTCATATAAAGTAGAAATGATGAGGCAGCTCTCCAAATCAAAGAAAACACTGGGGAAACCTTAAGAATCTCAGAACCAGGAACCAGAGATTCAATACTGCTAAAATTATTTATCTTCTGATATTTTTCTTCTTCTTTCTCCTTTTCTCCTTTTTCGTTTTGTTACCACATTATTTCATCCTTTCCACAGGACAATTAGCCATCACACAATTGTAGAGTAAAAAAGTGCAAGTCTCCCTACATATATCCTACTTTGGTAAATGAGAGACATATGAGAATCTCTCTCCTCTAGTGACACTAAAATTAAACATTCTAGAAAGAAAATTGATTTATCTTGCTTAGGTAATGCAACCACCTTTGGAAGTTGGAGGAAAGTGGAATAATGTGGTCACCTCCAAACCACTCTAGATCATGGTGCGCCATTGTATAGATGGAGAGGGGTGGGGGCCAACATTTATAAATATCATAGATTCATAATAAATAATCTATGAATAACTTTATTTATTCTTTTTTCTCATCTTATTGTTTGCCTCTATATTACTTCACAGGCTATAGTCTTTCAGTTTAATCCCAAATGTATCCAGCTAAAATTTAACTTCTAAAAATACAGTTTCTTTTAGGGGCAATTTTAATTGCAGTTATGAATTCTTTTCATGAATTATATATCATTTTCTCTGTGTATTTTACTTAAATACAGCACATATAATCCTAGTATTAAAGCTTTAAACAAACATGTTTATGCCGGGAACTTAAATCACAGAAAAACTTTGGTAAGTAACACTCCTAAACTATTACTTACATTTTATGACCTTAAGGTTTTGGTTGAAACATTATCAATAAGTTTAATTGTCATAACAAATTATCTTTTTATATATTTTTTCACAGTCTTTTTTTTCCTCTAGATGCGCTGTGTCTATTCTAGATTTCTTTGTGATAGATGTGTTTCAAAGAGGAAACCAGAAAAATATCCTCAGCCATAAACAGGCATACTTTTTCATAATTTTCTTACTGCTTCTGTTTCTCCACTTTTATTCTTTACTAGATATTGGGGTGGTGCAAGTTTCAGGGTATAATTTGTTATTATTTTAAAGTTTGTGTAGTTATGGTTGTATTAACCAAGTATGGGATTGGCTGGGAAGAGATTTTATAGAACTGAAGTAGTACCTTCTCTAATGCTACTTACTCTTCTTAATATTTTATAATCCCTCAATACATCATCTTTTTAAAAAATATATATCTTTGTTATTATACTTTAAGCTCTAGGGTACACGTGCACAATGCGCAGGTTTGTTACATATGTACACATGTGCCGTGTTCGTTTGCTGCACCTATTAACACGTCATTTACATTAGGTATTTCTCCTAATGCTATCCCTCCCCCATACCTCCACCCCATGACAGTGTGTGATGTTCCTCGCCCTGTGTCCAAGTGTTCTCATTGTTCAATTCCCACCTATGAGTGAGAACATGCGGTGTTTGTTTATCTGTCCTTATGATAGTTTGTTCAGAATAATGGTTTCCAATTCATCCATGTTACTACAAAGGATATGATCTCATCCCTTTTTTACGGCTGCATAGTATTCCATGGTGTATATGTGCCACATGTTCTTAATCCAGTCTATCATTGATGGACATTTGGGTTGGTTCCAAGTCTTTGCTATTGTGAATAGTGCCACAATAAACATACGTGTGCATGTGTCTTTATAGTAGCATGATTTATAATCCTTTGGGTATATACCCAGTAATGGGACACTTGGTCAAATGGTATTTCTAGCTCTAGATCCTTGAGGAATCACTACACTGTCTTCCACAATGGTTGAACTAGTTTACACTCCCACCGACAGGGTAAATGCATTCCTATTTCTCCACATCCTCTCCAGCACCTGTTTTTTCCTGACTTTTTAATGATTGCCATTCTAACCAGTGTGAGATGATATCTCATTGTGGTTTTGATTTGCATTTCTCTGATGACCAGTGATGGTGAGCATTTTTTCATGTGCCTGTTGGCTGCATAAATGTCTTCTTTTGAAAAGTGTCTGTTCATAGTCTTCACTCACTTTTTGATGGGGTTGTTTGATTTTTTCTTGTAAATTTGTTTAAGTTCTTGGTAGATTCTGGATATTAGCTCTTTGTCAGATGGGTAGATTACAAAAATTTTCTCCATTCTGTAGGTTGCCTGTTCACTCTGATGGTAGTTTCTTTTGCTGTGCAGAAGCTCTTTAGTTTAATTAGATCCCATTTCTCTATTTTGGCTTTTGTTGCCATTGCTTTTGATGTCATGAAGTCCTTGCCCATGCCTGTGTCCTGAACAGTATTGCCTAGGTTTTCTTCTAGGGTTTTTATGGTTTTAGGTCTAACACTTAAGTCTTTAATCTGTCTTGAATTAATTTTTGTATAAGGTGTAAGGAAGGGATCCAGTTTCAGCTTTCTCCATATGGCTAGCCAGTTTTCCCAGAACCATTTATTAAATAGGGAATCCTTTCCCCATTTCTTATTTTTGTCAGGTTTGTCAAATATCAGATGGTTGTAGATGTGTGGTGTTACTTCTCAGGCCTCTGTTCTGTTCCATTCATCTATATATCTGTTTTGGTACCAGTACCATGCTATTTTGGTTACTGTAGCCTTGTAGTATAGTTTGAAGTCAGGTAGCCTAATGCCTCCAGCTTTGTTCTTTTGGCTTAGGATTGTTCTGGCAATGTGGGCTCCTTTTTGGTTCCATATGAACTTTTCCAATTCTGTGAAGAAAGCCTTTGGTAGCTTGATGGGGATGGCATTGAATCTATAAATTACCTTGAGCAGTATGGCCATTTTCACAATATTGATTCTTTCTATCCATGAGCATGGAATGTTCTTCCATTTGTTTGTGTCCTCTTTTATTTCATTGAGCAGTGGTTTGTAGTTCTCCTTGAAGAGGTCCTTTACATCCCTTGTAAGTTGGATTCCTAGAGATTTTATTCTCTTTGTAGCAATTGTGAATGGGAGTTCACTCATGATTTGGCTCTCTGTTTGTCTGTTATTGGTGTATAAGAATGTTTGTGATTTTTGCATATTGATTTTGTATCCTGAGACTTTGCTGAAGTTGCTTATCAGCTTAAGGAGATTTTGGGCTGAGACATTGGGGTATTCTAACTATACACTCATGTCATCTGCAAACAGGTACAATTTGACTTCCTCTTTTCCTAATTGAATACCCTTTATTTCTTTCTCCTGCCTGATTGCCCTGGCCAGAACTTCCAACACTATGTGGAATAGGAGTGGTGAGAGAGGGCATCCCTGTCATGTGCCAGTTTTCAAAGGGCATGCTTCCACTTTTTTCCCATTCAGTATGATATTCACTGTGGGTTTGTCATAAATAGCACATTATTATTTTGAGATACATCCCATCAATATCTAGTTTATTGAGAGTTTTTAGCATGAAGGGCTGCTGAATTTTGTTGAAGGCCTTTTCCGCATCTTTTGAGATAATCTTGTGGGTTTTGTCTTTGTTTCTGTTTATGTGATGGATTACATTTATTGATTTGCATTTGTTGAACCAATCTTGCATCCCAGGGATGAAACCAACTTGATCTTGGTTGGTAAGCTTTTTGATATGCTGCTGATTTCGGTTTGCCAGTATTTTATTGAGGATTTTTGCATTGATGTTCATCAGGGATATTGGTCACAAATTCTCTTTTTTTGTTGTGTCTCTGCCAGGCTTTGGTATCAGGATGATGCTGGCCTCATAAAATGAGTTAGGGAGGGTTCCTTCTTTTGCTATTGATTGGAATAGTTTCAGAAGGAATGGTACCAGCTCCTTCTTGTACCTCTGGTAGAATTCAACTTAGAATCCATCTGGTCCTGGATATTTTTGTTTGGCAGGCTATTATTGCCTCAATTTCAGAGCCTGTTATTGGGCTATTCAGTGATTCAACTTCTTCCCGGTTTAGTCTTGGAAGGGTGTATGTGTCCAAGAATTTATCCATTTCTTCTAGGTTTTCTGGATTATTTGCATAGAGGAGTTTATAGTATTCTCTGATGGTAGTTTGTATTTCTGTGGGATCGGTGGTGATATGCCCTTTATCATTTTTATTGCATTTATTTGAATCTTCTCTCTTTTCTTCCTTATTAGTCGTGCTTGTGGTATACCAATTTTGTTGGTCTTTTCAAAAAACCAGCTCCTGGATTCACTGATTTTTTGAAGGGTTTTTTGTCTCTATCTCCTTCAGTTCTGCTCTGATCTTAGTTATTTCTTGCCTTCTGCTAGTTTTTGAATGTGCTTGCTCTTGCTGCTCTAGTTCTTTTAATTGTGATGTTAGGATGTTGATTTTAGATCTTTCCTACTTTCTCTTGTGGGCATTCAGTGCTATAAATTTCCCTCTACACACTGCTTTAAATGTGTCCCAGAGATTCTGGTACGTTTTGTCTTTTTTCTCATTGGTTTCAAAGAACATCATTATTTCTGCCTTCATTTAAGTATTTACCCAGTAGTCATTTAGGAGCAGGTTGTTCAGTTTCCATGTAGTTGTATAGTTTTGAGTGAATTTCTTAATTCTGAATTCTAATTTGATTGCACTGTGGTCTGAGAGACAGTTTGTTGTGATTTTTGTTCTTTTACGTTTGCTGAGGAGTGCTTTACTTCCAACTACAAAGTCAATTTTGGAATAAGTGTGATGTGCCAGTCTGTGCCTTTTAATTGAAGCATTTAGTCCATTTACATTTAAGGTTAATATTGTTATGTGTGAACTTGATCCTGTCATTATAATGTTAACTGGTTATTTAGCTCGTTAGTTGATGCAGTTTCTTCCTGGCATTGATGGTCTTTACAATTTGGCTTGTTTTTATGGTGGCTGGTACCAGTTTTTCCTTTCCATGTTTAGTGCTTCCTTCAGGAGCTCTTGTAGGGCAGGCCTGGTCGTGACAAACTCTCTCCACATTTGCTTGTCTGTAAAGGATTTTATTTCTCCTTCACGTATGAAGCTTAGTTTGGCTGGATATGAAATTCTGGGTTGAAAGTTCTTTTCTTTAACAATGTTGAATATTGGCCCCCACTCTCTTCTGGCTTGTAGTGTTTCTGCTGAGAGATCTGCTGTTAGTCTGATTGGCTTCCCTTTGTAGGTAACCCACTCTTTCTTTCTGGCTGCCCTTAGCATTTTTCCCTTTATTTCAACCTTGGTGAATCTGACAATTATATGTCTTGGGGTTGCTGTTCCTAAGGAGTATCTTTGTGGTACTCTCTATATTTCCTGAAATTGAATGTTGGCCTGCCTTGCTACTCAGGGGAAGTTCTCCAGGATAATATCCTGAAGAGTGTTTTTCAGCTTGGTTCCATTCTGCCCATCACTTTCAGGTACACCAATCAAACGTAGATTTGGTCTTTTCACAGAGTCTCATATTTCTTGGAGGCTTTGTTTGTTTCTTTTTACTTTTTTTTTTCTTAACTTCTCTTCTCGCTTCATTTCATTCATTTGATTTTCAATCACTGATATGCTTTCTTTCATTTGATCGAATTGGCTACTGAAGCTTGTGCATGCATCACATAGTTCTCGTGCCATTGTTTTCAGCTCCTTCAGGTCATTTAAGGTCTTCTCTACACTGTTCATTCTAGCTAGTCATTTTCTAATCCTTTTTCAAGCTTTTTAGCTTCCTTGCGATGGGTTCAAGCATCCTCTTTTAGCTTGGAGAAGTTTGTTATTACCGACTTTCTGAAGCCTACTTCTGTCACCTCATCAAAGTCATTCTCTGCCCTGCTTTGTTCTATTGGTGGTGTAGAGCTACAGTCCTTTAGAGGAGAAGGGGCACTCTGGTTTTCAGAATTTTCAGCTTTTCTGCTCTGGTTTCTCCCCATCTTTGTTGTTTTATCTACCTTTGGTCTTTGATGATGGTGACATACAAATGGGGTTTGGTGTCGATGTCCTTTTAGTTGATGTTGATGCTATTCCTTTCTGTTTGTTCGTTTTCCTTCTAACAGTCAGGACCCTCAGCTGCAGGTCTGTTGGCATTTGCTGGAGGTCCACTCCAGACCCTATTTGTCTGGGTATCACCAGCAGAGGCTGCAGAACAGCAAATATTGCAGAACAGCAAATATTGTTGTCTGATCCTTCCTCTGGAAGAGTCATCTCAGAAGGGCACCTGACTGTATGAAGTGTCAGTTGGCCCCTACTGGGAGGTGTCTCCAAATTAGGCTACATGGGGGTCCGGGGCCCACTTGAGGAGGATGTCCGTCCATTCTCAGAGCTCAAACACCATGCTGGGAGAACCACTGCTCTCTTCAGAGCTGTCAGACAGGGACATTTAAGTCTGCAGAAGCTTCTGCTGCCTTTTGTTCAGCTATGCTCTGCCCCCAGAGGTGGAGTTTACAGAGGCAGGTGTGCCTTGTTGAGCTGCAGTGGGCTCCACCCAGTTCGAGCATCCTGGCTGCTTTGTTTACCTACTAAATCCTCAGCAATGGCAGACGCCCTCCCCCAGCCAGGCTTGCCACCTTGCAGTTGAATCTTGGACTAGCAGTAAGCAAGGCTCCGTGGTTGTGGGACCCACCAAGCCAGGCACAGGATGTAATCTCCTGGTGTGCCATTTTCTGAGACCATTGGAAAAGTGCAGTGTTTAGGTGGCAGTGTCCCGATTTTCCTAGTACAGTCTATCACAGCTTCCCTTGGCTAGAAAAGGGAAATTTCCCTACCTCTTGTGCTTCCTGGGTGAGGTGATGCCCAGCCCTGCTTCAGCTCACCCTCCATGGACTGCACCCACTTTCCGACCAGTCCCAATGAGATTAACCAAGTACCTCAGTCGGAAATGCAGAAATCACCTGTCTTCTACATTGATCATGCTGGGAGCTTCAGAATGGAGCTGTTCCTGTTTGGACAGCTCCAGTACATAATCTTTTGATAATAAGTATTGTTTTATAAAACATTTTTAAAAGACAAAAAATAGAGCAAGGCAATAATTGATTATGTATGTTAGGAAAAAAGAAAGCAACTTGTATATGTCATTCACAGACAATTCTTAAGAAATAATTGAAATGTTTTTGATGGGACTACTGTTAAAGACTGCTTTAAAGACCATCAAAAGCCATTTCTGTTTCTTGAAATTTACTTCCTTAGAAATTTTATTCCATTCAACAACAACAACAAAAATCTTAGAAGGAATTATCCTGTCTTTTCTAAGATACTGAAATATGTGCTGTAGAGATTCTAGGAGAAGAGTGAAGGTACAAATTTAATCAGGAGTGGTTGTCCTTTCTTTAGACTTATACATCAGGGACAGAATGTCCTCGGAACTAATCTGAGTTTTTGTTATCAATGAAAAAGATAGTAATGCTACTGGACAGGTAACCAACCATGTCTGCCACTAGGGAGTAATAATACTTACTTCAATAATTATATTATGGATTCAGTGGGTCAGCATTAAGTTATAATATTTGTAAAGAATTTAAATTTGTGTCTAAGATGTAGTAAGTGCTCAATACATTTATATGTTTTTCATCCTCAAAAAGTAATCATTCTGGCCAAGATGGAGTAACAGGAACTGAATTATCTTCCCACTGGAAACATAACAAAAGCAATGACAACAAAATGCAGACAAAATAAACAGTAGCTCTCAAGACTTAGAATATCAGGTTATGAAGGTAATATCATGTTATGAATACCTGAGAGGTGGAAAACAAACAAGGTGAGCCCTAAGTTTGCCCCTAGGTTATTGCCTCAGTGGTTACCTGGCCACAGCACGAAGAGAGGGAACTGAGATGGAGCCCAGAGAGATTGCTGAGTTGAGTAGAGAGAGCTGGGAGCCCAGGGAAACCAAGGCCGTTAGACATCATGAGACAGAATACCTGATGGAGAATGCTGCACAGGAGAACCCTGCACATGTGCACAGTCTTCCTTCAGAATTCAGCAGTGTACCAATCAGCACATGCATGTGGGAAACTACTGAAGGCTGGAGAATCATTCAAAACGATTAGAGGAAAGAGTACCTGGTGTGCACACAGGGCCAGGAACGATGCTTGTTCCTACAAAATATACCAGAAAGACTCTTAATTCACAGAGCATTGGACAGTGTCCTCAGGAAGGTCTTCCCTCAGTACTGAGGAATAATTATTCCTGAGTGAACACTTCTGACCTAAATTGCATCCCAGAACAAAGCTCAAGATTTAAAAGAAAGAAGAATAGATAGCATCCAAAGAGACAAAAGTCCCAATGTTTGGCATTGAATGAAAGATTAACAAGCATGCAAAAAGACAAGAAAATGTGACCTGTAATGAGGAAAATTATCAGTCAATTGAAATGGACCCAGAATGAACACAGATACAAATAATAGGAATGACATTAAAAAAACAAAAACAAAAAAACAATTATTACAAAACAAGGAAGGGAACAAAAATCCAGTTATTACGACTCTATTTCTTATGTGCAAAGAGTTTATAGAGCAGAGAAAAATATGAAAAGATCCAGAATGAAACTCTAATGGTGAAACTACAATGTCTTGTATGAAAAACAAAACCAAGCAAACAAACAAAAAACACTGAGTGGGATTTAAAAGGCTGGACATTGCAGGAGAAATACTAGTGAACTTGAAGCCTTAGCAGTAAGAAAGTATCTAAAATGAAACACAGGGAGAAAAAAGGTAATTTTAAGAGATAGAAAGATCATTAGTGAGCAGCAGAATAATTTCAATTGACGCTAACATGGGAGTAATTGTTGTTTCTGAAGAAAATGTATCTGAAGAAATCACACCTAAAACCTCCAGATTTAATGAAAACTATAAACTCACAAATTCAAGAAGCTCAAAAGACCCATAAAAAATAAAAAAAATAAAAACTATACTAAGGTTTATCATGACAAAATTTCTCAAAACCTGTATTAGGAGCAACCCTGAAAAAATCCAGAAGAAAAGGACATGATCTGTTCAAGGAAACAAAGATTAAAAAAAAAAAAAAAAAAAAAAAAAAAAGATATTAGATTTCTTGTCTAAAACTTACTTTGTTTTTTGACCAAAAAAAAAAAGGTCAATCTAGAATTCTATAGCTGGCAAGAAATATTTTCCAAAAATGAAGGCAAAACATATTTTTATTTTTATGCCTGAGGGAATTTATCACCAGCCCTACAAGAAACAGTAAATTAAGTCCTTCAGACTCAGGAAAATGAGAGTAGATGAAAATCCAGATTTACACAAAAAAGGAAGCAGAACTAGAAATGATAACTACTAAGTAAATATACATTCCTTTCTTATTATCTAAATATCCTTAAATAATAATGGATTCTTTGAACAAAAATAATAAATCATTTGGGGTTTTATAACATGGGGAGTAAAATGCAGAACACCCATTTTATGGTTCTGCAGATAATCTAGGGAGTGTTTTGAGCATAAGCCAGCCTAACTAATAACATTGTTGGAGAGAAAATTATAAGATAATGGTCCTGAATATGGGACTTACATGAAAATTCTAAATTAAATGAATAGAAATGTGTACAGGACTGTACTTTGAGATCACTGACATATAGACAGAGGTATTGCTGTAGGATCCTTCATAGTTCCTTCATTTCCCAGTCTCCACACATGAATCTCTCAAATGGTACCCTTAATACAACTGAATTTTACTAATAAATTGTGAAATATTAATTAAAAATATAAAATTATATATCCCTCTTCAAGGTTGAACAACTAGGGTAAGATGAATACTATACTTTAAATGATGGCTCCCAAAATATCATTACAAAAATGTGTTCCTTATGTCTTGAATCACAAATCTGTGGAGAAGGAGATCAAATAGAGAAAAAGGAGGAAAGAATCTTACTTTTGAACACTTGCACGTGAAAGATTATAGGCATCACTGGAAACTGTACAAAGGCTCTGCAATTATAGATTGATCTACCTGTATATTTTCAGAACCAAGTAACGTCTACCACTCCAAGGGTTTTTTTTTTTTTTTTTTTAAGGCATAATAGTAGTTTTTTAGCTATATACAAATGATAAAAGCAAAGACATCAAAGTGGGTAGCCTTTCAACTCATGCTCAATTAGAATAAAAGTTTGGTTGCTGTTTTAAACATTTATGACTAACTAACTGTGACAGACTCTCAGCTTTGCAAACGGGATGATTTTCAGTTGACTTTTGATCTGACTGACAGTTCCTTATACACTTCAGTGTTAGTTTATAACACATGAGCCCACATCTGAATACACATGTGACTAATTAGGGACTGTTTATGGGCCATCTATATAAATTTAACACACAAGAGTGAAGGCATTTTCAACTAGAGGTCATGATTTTAATGAAATAGAGCTAATTAACAAAGGTGCCTGACCTAATTTTTTGTATTGTTAAATTTTTTAAAAATGAATAAAATCTAAAATAAAGTAGATTTTGCATATATATTTCTGATGGAACATAGTAGATCATTTTAAAGGTCAATATTATGACTGGGAAACAAAAATTATGAAGGTATTTCTTTTAAAAGCATGGTAACACTATAATAAGCTAATATTGTAGACAGTATTCTGGATCTTGATTTCTAAGAACTTTGTGTCTGAGCTTTCCCAAGTGTCATAATGTGCTTTGTTTTAGAGGTTTGACTGCACCCCAGAATTTAGGTCTGAATCCCAGCTTTGCCACTTACTACTTGGAGAATTTAGGGAAGACTCTTAACCTCATCTGCCTTAATTTGTGTATCTAAAAAAAATGGGAATAATAACAGTGAAACTCCCTTCACAAAAATTATATTAGTGAGATAATTTTGTCAGTGGGGGAGATCCAGTCTAACCTACCACAATTCTTGCCTTTAGCTTTCAAGCTGCCTTAATTATTTCTGGGCTTAGGCGGAACTAACTTTGGAAGATATTTAGATTATAGTTTAAATGACAATAGTCCTTCCCCTAAACTCAACAGCTTTTATAAAGCTAATGAGAGACCACCAAGCTAGGGGGAGGAGAAGAGCATGAATTCTTTTAAGATGTAGAACGGTCATAAAATATGAAACTTCTCCAATCACTCCTACAGATAACCACTATTGTAGATTGGACTTTTGAGATATCTCTTCTGGTTTTTTTTGCATGTCTAACACTGATAGCCCCAGTAGTGACTCGGCTCAAGAGGACAGCTTTAACTCTCAATGATTTCATCTCTAATCCAACCAATCAGAAGAAAGTACCCATTTCATAGTCACCCCCACTCCTTTCCCCAAGCTATCTTTGAAAAACCCCTAACCTATAAGCTGTCGATGAGATTAATTTGAGTAATAACTCCGTCTCCTGTGTGGCCTCGTGTCAATTAAACTCTTTACTGCAATGCCATGGTCTTTATTTGTGCAGTACAGGAAGTGTCCATGAGGTGGTTACAACAGTACCAACCTCAGGATTGCTGGGAGAAGTTAACTCATGCGAGGCACTTAGAAGAGTGACAACACTTGGTAAAATACACAGTAATAGCTATTTATTATTATTTAAGAAAAACAGTAACTGTCAGGTGTGAAACTGCCTATACTGTGCCTTAATGAGTTATGCAGTGGCAGTCGTGTAAGAGGAGAGTCAAAAAAAGGTCTTAGAACTTGTTAGGCAGGAATCTAGACCCAACATGGAGGCATTACCCAGCGTAGCAGGCCTTTTGTTAAAGAATCCCTTCACCCTTGTACACACCCGCAGACTTACATGCGTCAGAGTTCTGGTTGGGCAACCACACTCCCCCATGACCCGCAGCTCATCTGCATTTCACAAGTTCATAAACAGCAGTTTCAGTTAAACAGTTTCCAAAGACCCCTTACTCGTGACATTGCAGTTTCAAGACCCCCCAGGACTTGTTTTGCACAACCAACTTCCCCATCGCTCAAGCTATAAAAGGTCCCTACCCTCTTCCCTCAGCACAACTTCGTAGGCCAGCACCTTTGGACAGAGGAACCGCCCATGAGTCCTAATAAAGGCTATTCTCACTGCCATTTGCCTTGTGTCTTCGTTCCCGGTTTGGCTCCAGCCTCAGTTTACCTTTACAGAACTCAGATTTATCAGTGAGATGTTATCAATTTAGTAATATCATTGTTCCAATTCACCTTTTCTTCTGTTTCAAGCAGAGAATACTGCTTTTTTTTTCAAGTGTGAGTTGTCTGACAAGAGTCTCCTCTGAATTTTTACTTGAATCTCTCCTAGGAAATACTATTTACAATGACTCACCATGTTGGACATGGAGGGAAGACCCAGTATTTCACTGAAACTCTCCATAGATTTTAGGGTATTGTGGTGATGTTCTCATTTCCTCTAGACACATCTGGCTTTGAGCTTTGGACTTTTCTGAACTAATTCATGTCATCACCTGATCCCTAGACTTTTATTCCATATCGTATCACACAATAATGACTACTTTTTCTAGCTTACTTCTGTGGTTCACATCACGTGTCCTGAGTCCACATCAGATTTTAGCCACTGCATGGCAGACCATTCAGCTTCACCCCAAACCTAAGATCATCCCATCTTAGGCACCCACAGTGTCTTTCTGCATTCTGTCGCAATATCTTCTTTGGCTATGTGGGGGCTCACTGACCTGGACACAAGTGTCATCTATAAATAGAGAAGAGCTAACACTTCTAAGATGACCCTCAACCAAAGGGAAACAGGAACCTGTGGGTACAGTGCTCCAGGCTCCTGTCTTTTCATACCATCCTGCACATTTCTGTGAGACCATGAAGGAATGAAGGACCTAGTGTATACAATAGAGATCTCAACGATCCACCCTTACTCTGTTTTCCTCCTACCTTTTAAAATTTTCTCTGCATCTTAGAATCAGAATTTATTTATCTAAAATAAATTAACTACCTGGACACAAGTTATTTTTCCACTTGGGCTTTGCCTCAGGGAGTACCTAAACTGAGTTATTCTTCAAAATTCTATTGGCACAAAATGCTGACTTAGGAGGCTTTTCTTTAAGAATGAAGATTGCAGGGGGCATTTATGTGAGAGAATTGCAAACGAGTTAAGGCTGAATAATTAGATATTCCTGTTCTTAAAATCACCCAGTTTCCTCCATGATTGGAGACTCTAAACTGGCAATATCTTACAACAGGCTCTACCCTCCTGCCAGGATGCATGGCTCACTCTGCTTCTCCCCAGACTTGGTCTTCTTTCACCTCCCACCTTCATCCCCTAATCCATCTTAAATTTACAAATGAGCAGTTTATCTATTATTGGTTTTCTTAGTTTATTATAGTGTTGGTTTGTGAAATGTTTTCTCAATCAAAGTTTATTATCTCAATGGAAAAAATCTCTGGGACAAGAGGTTGAAATAACAATACTTACCCTATTAGACTACCATTGTTTACTAAATGTAGAAATTCTAATAGGGTACCCAATAAATGGGACTTGTTTTTTTTTTTTTTTTTTTTTTTTTTTTTTTTCCAAAAGAAGGTTCTAAGAGATACTAAGCAAACATGAGCCATTACATTGGAACAACAATTCTTTGATATCTTTTTCCCTCAACATTTGGACGGTTTCCATTATTTCAGAGGAGTAGCTAGTAGAATCCTTCATGCTGGCATGGCTTGCCTCTACCAATCTCCTGTGTTATTCATAAACTTTTTTTTGGAGATTTGCATAGTGGTCTCTGAGCGTTTTGGGAGACAATGAATGAATACCCTAGCCCGTTTTTGTTGAGATCCAATGCTTGCTGAACTTCTCTAATTAACTATAACACTCCAAATTGAATCACACATTTTTGTAAAGTATACTAAATCCTTAGAGAAGAAATAATCATACGAGAAGTCAAAGTCAAAAGTGGTCTCCTGGGCTTAAAAAACAGAATATGGCTTTTCATATTGGGAATGAAGCAGAAAACCTTGAGACTCTTGCTTTGTGATAATGCTTTTGAAAGTGTGATTAATTTTTCAGTATAAACTAATATTAGTTTTAATTTTAACTTTAGTAGCACACATTGGTCTAAGTAGGGACTGGGCTTGTGACAGTACCTCTGCTACTGTGGTTTGAAATCTAATGTTGATGTTAAGACAACATTAAAAAGAAAAACCTTAGTTCTCTTTTTCCTCTTCTCCCCTCCCCTTCCTTCCCTTCCTTTCCCCTTCTACTCTTTCCTCTCTTTTCCCTGGTGTTTGGCAGTGCAGTTAACCAAGATATGCATTAACTGTAGTTTCTACTAAATATGCATATATATGAACACATATAATTAATCAGAAAACAATATATAATGTGATCGTGTACTCCAAGCTAGTGGAAAAGGTCACACTAGTCACATGTTATGTTTTGCAGACTCTGCAGTGGGTAATAGCTCTCTTTGGGTACTATCTTCATACTCCTGTCTCAAATGTTGAGCTGATATTCACTACATGCTAATGAATATGTGATAGAGAATAGAGATAGTTGTACAAATGTCATTCATAGAAACAGTAAGAGACAGATGAATCAGTAAAAAAGAATACAATTTTTGAGAAAAGGAAAAGGAAATCAATAAGGTAGAACATCACAAGATAGAGGAAAGTAGGCTTTTGAAATTGACAGCATGATAGGTGATGTCTTATACCTTAGCGAAATAAGAAAGAAGATTCAGAATAAGTCTTGATATCAGGTTTGTATATCAAAATACTTCAAAAGCCTAGGTTTTAGAAAGTGTGTACTTTTATGCTTCCCAGTTCCTTATAGCTTTTTCCACTGGAGTTGTTGCATGGCATTATGGTGATAGTAGACAGTCTATAAGTTCTTCATACAGGAGTTTGTCCAAGCAAAAAGTATCATGCTATGGGAGAGGGGAAATTTACCCACTGACACTGCAAGTTCTTCATTAGATCCAGCAGGTGATAGGAGAAATGGATGGATGTAAATTAATATGATTAAAAAAATCCCTCTGTTTTGCACTTTTGATTAATTAATATAGAAAAATGAAAGCTCAAGATGATGGTAGAAAAGAAGAACTACATAAAATACATAAAGAGACATGCTTTAGAAAGAAGTGACAGTTTTTTCCACCAATAAAAGGATAAAAGACAAAATATTTCACTAGAGTTATTTTCTACTGCCACATAGCAGTTGCATCAGATCCGATGACATAGTAAAAAGTCACTGGGATACAGCATCATGTGGAAATGGTTGACGATATCTTTATGGAAATACTAGAACCTTTCAAGGGGTGATATGTCTACTTGCGCTCAGAATGAGATTACATGTCTGTAAGAAGAATGAGGATGATGAGCACCATGGTCCGCGTCTCCTAAATTTTAGACATCCGTGTCCGGTCTTCACATTTTTACCACAGCATTATCTATATATTCCCTTTATTCCCAAGCAATATTTGAGGTATTTTCATGCATAGATTCATTTTCATATAATGCATGTTAAAGTAAATGTGCAACTATTTAAATAATAAAATCTACCCATGCCTTGTCCAAACTCATCACATGAACAATTAGTAGTGAGCTTGCTACACTTTGGGAAATATTGTAATATGAAATATAATAGGAGAAAAGAAGGGGGGCAAAATAACAGGTGAAGTTAAAGGTTATCTTGACTTATTTATGCCCAAACTTGTAGAATTCCAGGCTGCTTGGATAATACTAATTCTTTGCTGACTCAGAAAGACTTTTCTAATTTTCAGAAATATATCATAATAAGGAATGTAGTGCTTTCACCAAGACTGTTCAGTAAAATCCATGAGGTTGCTTAAGGTGTGACTCTCCCAGACTACAAATCTTTAACAAGCACCTAAACATAATTGAGCATATAGTTTTAAATCTCTTCCAATTCCTTCATTGAGTTTGCAATTTTCAAACATGAGTGCCTGTTATTCAAAGCTTCAGACTTTGCTATGATTTCTAGATAGAAGCAAGCAGAAAAAAGAAACAGAGGAAACCTTGCTTTTTTAAATCACTTCCTTAATTTGATAACTCAGGGTATTTTACACAGGTAATATTCTACCACCGCATACTACAAGTATCTGTGGAACTTCCTGAGAATCTGCAATGAAACGTGCTCTAATGTCTAAAAATATAATAACATTTTCTTGATAAAATAATGCTTCCATGTCACATAAAATAAAATAATGCTTGATAAAATAATGCTCCCAAGTCAGCGTTCCTTTGTAGGTTTCTCTCAAGCTTAAGAGCAGGTCCTTGACAGTTCTAGCATTGCCTTTAAATATCTTACTGAAATGTATATTAACACTATAACATCTTGTAATTGTTGGAAAACCTTTTCCTTTTAAGATTTGTAGATAAGTGAGTATTAATAAGTATTAACATAGCCACTATATTTTAGCATTTTATTCTAAATGTTGATCTTCCCCCAGGACCTAATATTTAGATTCATTTTAAAACACAGCAGATTACCTAAGACTACAAAGTGGATTTTACAATGAAAGGCTATGTAGATAGATATGTCTTCAGATAATCAATTGCCACTGCTCAGCCATTATCAAGATCAAGTTGAAAATAAAAGCAATTGCTTCTCCAAATATCTGTAGATCCAAAAGGATCTAAAATTGAGGGGGAAAAGTATACCCCATACAATTTTAGCACAGTGTCCTAATTTAGCAATATTTAATAAATGTGTATTTGTTGATTTAAAATTATAATTAAGTCTATGATAACACAAGTGAAAGTAAAGGTAAGAAAGTAAAAGTAGAGTTTTGGTGTTTTATTAGAGGCTATTGACTTTCTCCTTCATCGTTACCTGCACCCCACTGGTGGGTAGGACAAGATTGAGTGCTTATCTTTTACCCAAACTTTCCTGCTGCACCTGCCTTCAGGGTTCTACTTCCATTTATTTCTGAAGTCAGGGTAATAATCTTATTACTCCCATTAGCAATCAGGATATATTGATCACATCTAGCACCAAGTGAAGACCTGGCAAAATAGTTTTTCTAAATAAATGATTCTTAACTTTTTTCCTTAATGAAATGCCAGAGTTTTGCTTTTAGTTTTTCAACTCCAGCATTGCTAAATTAACTGTGTAATATTTCTTAATAATCAGTTGAGATTGCTAAATATTTGGAGTAAAAAAGCATATAATTATCGAATATTTATTCATATCTAGAAATACGCCAGGATTTATGAAAGATGCAAAGGACATAAGACATTGCCTTGCCTTTGTGTGAAAATTCAATCATATTGGAAAAACTAGGTGGATATGCTTCAACTCAATTAGAAACCTTTAGTATAAAGACAGTGAAATAAATGGGGCAGAAACAGAAATCAATATTGGTTGCATTTGGGAGGAGGTAGAAAATGAATAACCAGGAATCAAGATTTGGGAATTATAACTTTTCTGAAAACCTTGGCATTTATTTAATTATAGAACTCACTTATTGGAGAATCTGTCGAGAAATACCCCAGGTTTTATAAATTTACTGAGACACGCTATTACAGCTTCAAATTTGTCTTATGACTTGTAACCTTTAACTTTGCCAAGAACAATTATAGAAATATTGCATTATGAATGCTAATACATAGGATTAATATAGGATGGATGTTAATATATAGCAAACACAAGGAAGGGTAACCTGCTCATGGAAATACTGTAGATTACGTGTTAGAGCTAGTGCCTTTTCAATATTATATGCTCAAGAGGAATTCCCCTAACAAATTGCTTTTTACCCAGTCATTTTCAGTAAATTAGAAATTATACTGACATTTTATTTTAAAACGAAGGAATGAAATAAAGATATAGCCATTTTTATCTTTATCTATACACATAAATATCTTTACAGACATGCATACATATACATATTCTTAATTGTCATATCAGTTTATTGAAAAATTGCATCAAAAATACTTAAGAGATCATGAGAGTTATTTATGCCCCCAAATGGTATAGTATTTAGCTGAGTAATTTATTATTGTTTAATTACTTATCTATAAAATAGGAGATTTTAAAATAGGAGAATTATTTGGCAAAAGTGGTGTTAAGAAAAAAAAAAGAATGTGTCACAGAAATAGAATTACTTCAGTGCTGCAACAGGCAGATGCATATCAAATGTATATAAACATCTGAGTACAGATAAGAAAATATTGGCCTTATTTCAAATGAAATAGAGACAAGATATTAAAGAAAATTTATCAGAAATGAAACAGTAAAAGATCAGAGCCAGGTATGTGGAATCTCAAAGGCCTATGAGCCAAAGAAAAAGCAATTTAACTTTAAAATACTCAATGAAAATGACCTCATTCCTATAGAATTGCTTAAATATATAAAATAGTAAATGTTTAAATTGTAGAAAAGAATTTGTTCTTCTACAGTATCCAATAATGAAAATGCATTAAAGCACTTCCTTGGGAAATGTTTCCTCTACTCAAATGCAAGATTAGATGTAAATAGGTTCACCATACAGTTGTTCATGTTTGAGCTTTAAAAAGGAAGACATACGTAGTTGGCCTAATCCAGGTTAAATTTGATATCTAAAAGGATTAAAAAACTCGGGGCAAAAAAAAAAAAAGACGCAGTCAGCCTTGGGCAAAGCAACACATTTTATGAACACATCTTGAGTTCTTATTTAACATACAATAACTGAATTCCATGATTTAGGATTAATTATCTTAATTCTTTTTTTTTTTTCGTAATCTAGGGCATTTGAAGATTAATCATTCCAATAACGCTTTTGAAAATCTAGGCCATTAGAATTACCTGGGAAGCTTTTAAAACTATAAATCTATCTTCTGAAATTCATTAATTCATCCAATATTTATTTAGTACTTGTTCTGGTCACATTGATAGGGGACTCAGAGATGATCATAGATGATGCCTGCCTTCACAGAGCTCAGTCTAGTAAGGAAAAAAGGTTAAGAAAATTTATTTTTGCAATAAAAGTTTTACCATTTTAAAACGGGGTGTTTGGAATATACAGAAATAAATAATAATCGAGACACTTTAATCATAAGAGCTTAAGACAGATTTCATCCTAAGAAGAGAACTCTGGCTACTGTGTACAGAATGGATTTAAGGATTGGTTTTGGTGAGAGAGAAAGCTGGAAATCCAGTTACGAGGCAACTGCAGTAGTCAAGGTAATCAGACTCCAAAATGCTGACAATCATGAACTGCATAAAAACTGCTCTTTTGTCTTTCAACTTCCAATTTTGTTGAGCTAGTAGGAGATACCAGCCTAAGAAAGGAGAGTGGCAGCAGAATGAGTTGGCATATTTATTCCCCCTGCTCCCTTCTCGTTTCAACTTTTCTAGTCCCGCTCTCAAAGGCAACGCCTTATCTCGGACAGTTCTTACCATCACGCTATCCTGTCTAGTTTCCAGTAACTGTTCCCCTCCATTGTCCCTTTAGCCTAAATTGTTACAGTTCTCTGTTGCTCCTAGCCCTAAGATCTTGAAGTATTTCTTTTTGTTTTCCTCGAACCTAATCGTATCTTTTAAATATGTTTTTATTAAACTCCCTCTTCACATTGCTTACTTTGAGCAGGTTACTCTTTCCTGGCAAGCCTCTGAATAATACATGTGGCAGTTGTGGAGGGAAAGAGATGTGGACATACTTACATGCATTTGATGATAAAGAAGACAAGACCTAGTGATGGTTTAGAATTGGAGGGTGAGAAAAAGAGAGGTATCAAAGATGGCTTCCAGATAGTTTCTGGTTTGACCAATAGGTAGATGGAGGGACCCTTTGTAAGAGACAGGGAGAGTAGAGGAGAGTAGGTGGGATTGAGCAGGTCAAGAGTTCAGTCTGAGCCATGTTCAGTAGAACTGTTGAGCAGACAATATGAAATTAGTCAGGAACTTAGAAGAGAAGACAAGGATGTCAATATGCATTTTGTTGAGGTGAGCGCATCAGTGTTATTTCAATGGCAGAAATGAGAAATGCAGAAATGAGAAATACAAAGGTCTAGGTCCCCATGGAAGTTAGGATATGCTAGGAAAGAAGATTTGAAAGAAATGATAAACTACAAGATTGAATTAATGCTACACGAAAAAGTATAGGAAAGCATAAGACAACGTAGTAAGAAGACAATCTTTTTTAAAGAGTGAAAAAAAAAAAAAATTGCAACTCAAACTACGTCCCAGTGGAGACATGTTGAGTGGTTGAATAGATGGAGGAAAAAAGTTCGAGGCAGTTGAAACGGTATTTGTTTTAAATCTCTGTGGAAAGAAGGAAATTAGTTCATTTGAGAAACTAAAGAGTGGCCAGTGTGGCTGGAGAATAGAAAGAAAAAGAGGAAACGGCTTAAGATAAATTTGTAGGTCATGCTAAAGATGGGTCTGTTAGGTTCCGACTGTTAGGATGCTATTTGATATCTAGAGATTTTGCAGCTTAACTATAATCAAATCCTAAAAGGACCTCAGCTGTTATGAGAGATCCATTCATTATTAGGCATTAGGTCTTACCCAGGCACATCAGACAAAATTGAGACAATATTGTTCAAATGATTTTATGGCCAGACCAATTGACATCTAATCTGTGGTAAAGCACTATTAGACAAGGAAAGGTGTTGATGGAAAAGAAAGTTTATTTGGTATATTAAATCATATAGAAAAAAATATATACAAGTCTAGTATTTATGTATGGTCTTATACCTTGAGTGGAACTTTGTAAACTGAAAATCATTTGTGATTTTTTTCTCTTATGTACCCTTGCACTTGTTTATATTATTATACGTTCAAACCAAACCTATCACATAGAAATCCTAGGAAGTAAATCTTAAGGTTACTTAAGGCTTATTTTGGAAAACTTCACTATGATTTGAGCATTAAATTTAATTATCCAGGTCTCTTAGCAAAGGCTTGTGTTTTCATTGACTTAGAGGAAATACATTTATAGCTAAATCCCACATTGCTGATGGTCACTGACTCTGGTCCACATAACAAGTACACATGAGTGAATTACATTTGTATTCAAGGATTATGCATTTCTTCCTCAAATGAAGAAAAAAAAGTTAGGAATATTTTCAAACAATGAACTCATATAGTGGTGCTATATGCCAGGCACTGTTCGAAAGCCTTTATATATATTAACTTATTTAATCCTTGCAACCATCCTATGAAGGAGGTACTATTATTATAACCATTTCAGAGATGAGAAAATCAAATCACAGATGGTTACTGAACTTGTCTAAAAATGCACAGCAATAAGTTGTAGACTGGAATTTAATTAGACAGTCTTGTTTTAGAATCCACAATCTCAGCTCTCACTGATTGGTACTTTTTTTAATGCAAAAAGATCCATTTGGAGGCATGTAAACACTCATATTGTTGAGTAGGTCCCTAAAAATGATTTGGTCACATTTTCTTCCACAATCTTTTCTTGTGTGACAACATAATTTTTTAAAAAAATACGCATATTACAGAAGCTCTTGAAACTGGCCAGTATTTCTTGTAACTAGGACTATGTCACTGTAGTCAGATAAAGTCATATTCAAATCAGTTTTTCTTTTCTATTTAAACACCTACAGAATAAAATTGAGTAATGATTTTGATGTAGTTGCTGATTTGACCTAAACATCGGTTGACGAAATTAAATGTAAACTTGACTCTTACGGAAGTGGATTCAGCTATCTTTTAAATGATGCAGAAAAATCTGAAAAGGAAAGAAAAAATATTTCTATCTATCTAAAATCTTCGCACATTTCTTCAAATGTCAGAATCAAATAATAGCTGAGTTTAATGAACATTTAAGAATATTTGGCCACTTTATTTTTGAAAGAATAAAATTTCAGTAATTATCTGGAGTCGCTTCTCAATCTTAAAATGTCTTTGAATACCATGATGAAAATAAAGTCCATTTTGTGAGATTTTTATTCAGACTGTGAAGGTGATTTGTTTTGAGAAGTATCTAAGCATCTACAGTCCACTCACCATTTTAGTAACTCTGATCACTCTGTGTAGCATCAAGTTGCTTCATCCAATTTGGACAGTTCCCTTATATGTAACTATAAATTTCATTCTCTGAGATTATCAAAAGTTGATTTGGGGAAAATATTCATCATTATTACAGGTAATGAAAAAAAGTCAATCAAACATAGATTTCAAACATCCTATAATATAATCACACACTTCTAGGTAGGATTCAAAGTATAGAAGATTTTAAAATACTGCTGTGACCTTTAACAGTATCCATTTTATTTTATTTTGTTTTTGGCTGTCGATATAGATGTAATATCTACTGAGAAACTGGCTTCACTGTTAAGGATGTCTTTTGTGAATGTTGTTTTCATTTGGAATTTCTTTTCCGTGAGATATTTTGCTGTTCAGAATTTAATTCTAGGATAAAGTGTCAAATATACGGTTGCTGGCTACATAAATACTAACCCTCTACCCCCAATTCAATTTCAAAGAGCAACTCAGGTGAGAGTAAATAAATAAATAAAAGGTTTGGTTAATGTCGGACATTTGCTTGGTACCATGTCATTCAAAACTCCTTCCATTTAACAACAAAATTTACATTGACATATGAATGATGTATAATGCAGTATAATTACTTACGGGGTCTTTGAAAAGAGAAGCCCCTTTTTTTCCAAGTGATTTAACTTTGAAAAGGAATTACTTTACATGCTCAACAAATACTATTAAAAGGCATTTTATGAGGCTTTTTTTCTGCATATTTCTACACATGGACAGACTATTGTGTGTTCTAAAACCTGTATTTACATGACACACTTTTATGGTCCAATGGGCAAACACTACTTAGTCCTAAAATAACATCACAGTAATGACTACAGTCAAGACAGCAAGAACACTCCACCATTATTATCCATATCAGACTGCACCAGATGGGGTATCTGTGGTAGAGTGCTGACAGTGGAGAACATGGAACAACTGTTTCTGGTGTATTTGTGTGCTCTTAGGCACAGCAATCTTACACTCAAAATAAGTAGCACATAAGCTCTTTCATTTTTGAAGACATGCGTTGTATTTTGTGTGTTTATATATGTATATATACATATGTTTTTATCTGAATTTAGTAGACAAATAAGTTAAACAGAGAATTGGAGATTAGTCACATTAAACGGGATTTAGCCCAATTTCACTGGATATGAAGCAGGATTTCTTGGCCTCAGTAATATTGATCTTTCTATAGTGGATCATTCTTTGTTACAGGGGCTGTCCTGTGCATTGCAGGATATTTTGCTGCATTGGTAGCCTCTACTGGCTACGAGCTAGTACCTGCCTCTCAGATTTGTGACAACAGAAAAACGCCTTTCAAATGGGAATTACTGTTATGAAGGAATGAAGTCTTGAAAGTACACATACCCTTTGAACCAATTATTGTTTGTCCTTATATATATATCAGTTTGTATTAGTTTTCAGATACAAGGTATGTATTTTTTCTCATCATGTGTTTCATTTATGTTTGTTTTAATTTGCTGGCACAGCTATAGTGGGTAAGCTTTTTGCATCTACAATATTATTTTATACATCTTATGTAGTCAGCAAGAAAATAAGATGGGAAATATTAAGGGTTAAATAATACTGATATAAGGAGACATATTTCAGACAAAGACCTCAAGTCTTTTGTTAAGGAGGGGAATTGGCTTCTGCAGGTCCCCATTAGGTCATAGGCTCCTGCAGGTCTGAGCTTTGAGATAGTTTTTGCCCAGTGTTAAAGAAAAGTATCTCAACTAAGGAATACTTCATGACAAAAGCTGCTCCCTCCTGGTATCAGTGTTTTTTAAAGTTACTTTTCTCATCTTATGCTTTTGGAATAAAGAGGCTGGTTCCAGGAAACCAAGTAGTTGGAAGAAAGAAAGGGACAAGATTATTTACCACATCACTGGTTATAAACATGACTCGAATTGCAATAATAAACAGAAAAGAAGTCAGTATCCCTGCTTCTTCATTTTTGTGAGTGTCCACCAGTGGGTCTAATTATCATGCTAAGACTGTCAATTCTGTCATTAGGTGTAGTCAGGGATTCATCGTTTTAGTTAATCAAAAATTCTGCTTTGCAAGGAGTAACCATAAATATATGAATTATCCATTTTCAAATTAGTAGAATGTAATAAAAGTCTACTTAGTACTACATTTTTCTCATATTATTTAATCTTTTTACTTTGATAATTTAAAAGGGATTTCAGAATATTTTGTTTGCTTTAGGGTTATCACTATAAAGCTAAGTTATCTTTATTCCATAGTTATGAAGAATAGCTATGAAGAAGTGTCCTCTGACAAGGATTTCTGGTTAATATAATGCCAAGAAAAATAGCTTTCAACATCCCATACTGACATTGAAATATTGATAAGCACTAAACAAGTACAATGACAAAAATAATAGTATATGTAATTATGTACTTTGCATAGTATGTAATGTTATAAACATTCAACAAATATTTTAAAAGATCAAACTTCCATTTTTCTATAAGCTCCTAGCACTATGCATAAGTTGCCTTGCTAAATATTACACAGTATATAGTGAACAGAGAAAAGGAATGAGACTATTGATATTTCAGAAAATGCATGCTTAACATTGGTAATTGTGGTTTTAATATTGCACTAATTTTCTGCATATATACATTTTTCCCTTGAGCAAAAACATTTAATGTGCCAAATACCTATTTGTCATTGTATATTTCTCCTGACTTGAATAGTTTAAAAAAATTGACCTATTCATGTAAGTTTATCAAGTCTTTTCTGAAACTATAAGTGTAAAAACACAAACCAAAGTGTTGATAGGTTAAGAAAGAAAATAAAGTCTGTTTCAATAAACAACCACATCAACTCCCCCCAAAAATATATGTTTTAAAGAAATAGAGATACGGAATAGGCATTGTGAATTTCTAAATTTACTTTAATTTTTAATGCCTTTTTCTTTGTAATTCTCAAAACTTTTGATACATAGGGAACAAAAGAAGAACCATCCTGCAGTTAATTTTTATAATTTCATCAACTGGTACCAGAGGATTCGTTGCTTGGTGGATAAAGTGTTAGCTTTATATTCTAAAGGACAACTTCAAATCCTGTTAAGGTTATATTTTTATTAAAATTTCCATTAATTTTTCCATCAATGTGATTATAGATTAATATTAATTAATTCTTACAATTTTTTGAAGAAATAAATGGAGCCATATCTGATTCAAAGTTAAACAAGACACAGCATTCAGGATTTCTTGGTAACCCTTTCCTGGGGTGCAGAATTGGTTGGGGAGCAGGGGAATAAGATATCTTTAATGGCACTTTATTGAACTTAGCAATTTAAATGGCCTACCCTGATTTTTGAAGATATCAAATTACCATATGGATGATGTCTTTTTCATCAAATCTAGCTCTTATTGTTTACCAAGAAAATGACAAAGGTAATTTTTAATGTTGGATGTAGTACTTATGTGAATGAGTATCTGATATTAATGAGAGTTCTGGGATGAGATCTCTCTGTGCTAAAAACTGCTACATCAACCAACAGATTAATATTATAGAAACTGATCACAGAAACCACTGACATTGCTTCTTTGGAGTTTTAATTCAGTATTATAAAAACTAAAAAAAATATATCTCATGAAGAGGATAATCGTCATGCTCCTTAGGGAATTCTGGGATATTAAGGTGAGGCAAAAGACATCCCATTTGCATAACATTCTAAAACTTCTAGGAGAGAGGATTGACAGGTTTGGTATTGATGGGTTTGGCTCCGTATCATTGGGAACAATCCTTTACAGACAGTGTGACAAATAATTATTACAAACTTTAGGGATGGACTGTTATTCAAAGTAGGTTGCAAACTTGACTGGGCCTGGCAGCTCCCACTTGTAATCCCAACACTTTGGGAGGCTGACTCAGGCAGATCACTTGAGCTCAGGAGTTCAAGACCAGCCTGGGCAATATGGGAAAACCCTGTCTCTGCAAAAAATTAGCCAGGCTTAGTGGTGCATGCCTGTGATCCCAGCTACTGGTAGGCTGCGGTGGGAGGATTCCGTGAGTCCAAGATGTCCAGGTTGCAATGAGCCATGATCCTTCCACTGCACTCCAGACCGTGCGACAGAGCAAGACTCTGTCTCAAATAAGGTTTTTTTTTTGTTTTTTTTTTGTTTTGTTTTGTTTTTTAAAGTATGCTGCAATCTTATCCTAACACCCTTAAGTTTTAGTAATTAGTTTGAAAGTCACATTCTCTGAAGCACTTTGGACCAAATAAAATTCATGTTCAACTCTGTCATCATCATCTAACTCTGATGGGAGATTTTCAGCATTCTAGGATTTAGACAGAGATCCAGAGCTCATGTTTTGGAGCATGGCATTCATATTAAAATTTACAGAAGAAGTGTAGTAACTGATATTTCTCTACATATTGCTTGCTTGTTTTTTTGTCTCATGTAATGTTTATGTGAAGAGAGGTTTTTAATCATTTTAGAAAAAATGAATACTATAGAAATATATCAAAATATAATCCTGAATGTGACAGATCAAAGAAAACCTGTCAAACCCCCAAACACGAAAATGCATGGGGCCAAATATTTTATGCTATATATTGAGATTTTTCACAGTGAGAAACTTATTAGACTATTATTTTTAGCAATAAAATTAGGAGTTAACATATATTGAACATTTTTGTTTGCGCCACACACTGCCAAGAGCTTTGAATCTCACTGAGTCTTCACAGCATTCCTGTCAGGAAACCATTTTTATTTTTCCCATTATAAAGATAAGTCAACTGAGATTTAGGGAGATTAATTATCAAAGACCAAATAGCAAACAACAGAACAAGGCAGGGATAGTTTCAGAATGACTATGTAGGAATTCTTCAAAGTAACAATTTGGTTGGAAATTGCATTGAAAGTAGTATTTTCAGAGAAGCACAAAAAATGAGAGTGTATTAATTGTCCGTGTCGTAAGTGGGGGGAAGAGGTGCAGTGTTCCCTCTTAATGTTGTTTTGCAGCTGGGATTATTACATTAATAATAAAATGTCCTAGTAACCCATAGATAGACATTCCCATTCAAAAGAGTGAAAAAAAAAAAAAAAAAAGACTGCCATATCCAAATCTTCCCCCAAAACACACGCAATCCATATGGGGCTTGGGCGATCCAGAGCCGAGGTTCAGCACTTTTTCTCTAAGATTGGATTTCATTCTGCTAACAGTGTGTTGGCTGAGTGCCCACTAGCAAGCAATTAAGACTTTGTGCTTTCCTGCATTTTAGTAGCTCTCCTTATGAAACATGCAGCCACATGAGAGCAGAAGCTTTGCCAGCATGGGTCACGGTCTGGGAGCAACATCAGGAGAGCTTCTATGCCCTCAGGACTCACAGTCTTCTGGAAGGTCGAGGAGAGGATGGATGATTGATTGGATGTGCCTGTGAGAGAAGATCACGAAGGGAATCTGAGAAATGGAAACTATAGGAAGATATTGAATTAGAGTTAGGAAAAGAAAGCCAAATGCTATTGTGGAACCTAAAAAAAAAAAGAGAGATAAAACAATTGCTGAAAATTAAGAAGCAGTTGGGTTAAACAAAAAGGGAACAAAACCTGAACTCTTGATGAGAGTTTCTTACCACTGAAGTTGAATGATGTCCTCATTGATTATTTTGTATAAACTACACACACATCTAAAATGTGCCAGGTACTGTGCTAAGGACTGGGGGTATAAAGATGAGTGAGACATCTTCATGTGAGGATGAGTAAGAGGAGGAGAGCCCCCAGACATGTCAGACTGACTGGTTGTCGTGCCATTCAATGGGCTCTGTGTCAGTGGAGGCCTGCCGCAGATCCTGCTTCTGTCTCCCAGCTGCATTTCACTTTATGTCTGGAAAACATCATGACCGAGCTGGACCTAAGGTATGATATCCTTAAAAATTAGGAAGCTTTATATAAAAATAAAATCATCTCCTTGGAAAGAAGTAAGCCTTTCACATCTGAAAATCAAATAGGGCACATCAGTGGTTTCAAATCTGATTGATTAGTCAAGATCTCCTGGGCATGATTTTACAGTACAGTTTTCTGCTCCCTACTCCTGGAAATTCTAGTTCAATGGCTCTAACCAGATATAGTCTCATAATATAAGCAATGCCCTGAACAATTCTGAAAAGAACTGAAATCTCAAAAACAGTATTTTCTGCTTCACGATAGACTTTGTTAGGTTAAAATTAAATGAAGAACTTCCCTCTTATCAGCTATAACTTGCATATAATCTAGAAAAATTCAAATGAATAAAAGACTGCCCTGCCCTTTGAATCATTAATACAGCCCCTTGAATAAGCAATCTCAATGATGTATATGAAAGCAAACTTATACATGTTATTTTCTATTACATTAACTGGAGCATAAAGGTATATAATTAGTAATTCATACATTCTTACTATTTGAAAAATTGAGCATAAATTAGTTTATATTGAGCACTAGTCTCATCAGTGACTTGATGTCTTGACTTTAAGGGCCTTTTCATGTCATGCAGAAATTGCAACTTCATGTAAATTATTGTCTGGATCAAATTATTTCTCAAATATTTTTAATATGCTCAAAGATCTGAGTCATAAAAATTCTTGGGTTTAAAACATTATTTTTTAATAATATAAACCTCTATATAAATAAAATACTAATGTGTCAAAAAGGTAAGAGTGGATCTTTATACAATAGCAGGAGTGGGGTCTCAGTGCCTACCTCTTCGGCCACGTGTTCGCCTCAGTAGGAGCTCCTAACCTCCCTCTGCAGAACTCTGGAGTTCCACAGGGTACAGAGGGAAAACAAAGAGCACCCCATTTTTAACTTTATTTCCAAGAAAATTTCCACAATTTGAACATTATAATGATTCACTATAGACATGTGAGGTTAGTCCCTAACTGGCTACCCATTTGTTAAATTCCCCAGTGCCTTAGGCCAGGTAAGTGCACACTTGGCCAAATCTGGCCTCTGGGTCACTCCATTGGGGCACTCCAAATGAGGTAAAAAACACAAGCCTATTTGTCAAACCTAACTAGGTTCAAACCTCTAATCTCCATTTACCAGTTAAATTACCAGGAGCAAGTTAGAGAAATTTCCAGGGTCTTCTTCCCATGGCCTGTAAAGTAGGGATAATAAATTCTACCATTCACTCTGTTTTCCACAAAATTAGCGTCAAGACTGGTACTTGGTATTTCTTTCCTTGCTTTCTTGGGAATTGATCAGGTTAGGAATTTGCAAAGCTGCTCTTACTCCTTCAGGTCTATTCAGAGCTTATTTCTTTCACGTCTCTACGCTACATTTACTTCTCATGATACAAAAGAATTAATAATGGGATTCCATTGACAAAAAATTGCTACAACTTCTTCCATGGAACTGAAGAGAATATCTTACTAAATTCCTGATTTCTCAAATGTGTTGGCCACACCTTAGTTTATGATAATTATTTACTATGGTCTTCAGATATGTTTATGTATTAATAATCACAGAAGGTAAGTTTTGTTACAAATCACTGCATTTCAATATGCTCTGGAAAGTACACATCTCAACATAGATGAACCTGTAGATTGGCAAAGAGAAAGAACAGGACCCTCTAAGTATACTGTGTGTATAAGGAATGTGTGTGTGTGTGCATGTGTGTGTGTGTGTGCATGTTCACATGCATTCCCCGAGGACTACAAGGGAAACAACAACAATAACAACAAGAATGATGAATGCCTCAGAGGTGGGAGTTCCATCTCATTTTTGAGATTAATTTTTAAGCCAGTATAGGCAAAATAAAGAGTTGTTTAGCTCTCACGGCTTACTACATGTTCTTTTCAAAAGAGTTAGTACTATGGCATATGGTCCATATATAGCTTTTGTATAATGACCAGATTTTTCTAAAACATAAATGCAATATAAGTATAAACTAGTGCAACTGAGATATTTATTTTTATTTTTAACAGGTAGGACACCATCACCTGTTTAGACAAATATTTCAATACTGAAAGAAAAATTTCCCCAAATTCTGCATTATTGATGCACTTCACAATGATTTTGCAAGCACCTAGGGCAGAGAACCTAATGTTTTACTTTGGCAAGGGAAGCTTTGTAGAAATATTTGCAATATTTTGTGCTAATCCCTCCACTAGTCACTTTGGTGTGGCAAATATTTGTTCTAGTGGACTTTACTACAGTAACAGAGTACATCAATCTGTTGTTTAAACCTTTTGAAAATAACCCTTGTGTCTTCTTGAAGGAAATAAAGAGTCATTGATGAAACCTTTTAAGTTTTCAACTTCTTTGCAATAAGGTGCCTGGAAGAGAAATTGGTGTGTTATCTCAAGGGAATAGATTAAAGGGAATTGAGTGCATCACTGCTTACTTTCTTGGCTCATAGCTTTATGGATATGAGGGACCTAAAAAGTAAATGGTGGTCAAAAAGAACAAACACATTTATTAGAGCAGTTAGAAAGGACTGGTTTGATATTTGCCAAGTTTCTTCTCAATAACATGTTTGGCAGCTACCAAATGACATGGCCTGCCCAGAGTTGATTTTGACGAAGCCTCTGGGATGTGTTAAAAAGTAAACCAGAGCAAATCACGTACTGGAAAGCATAACTCAATCAAGGAAAAATGTATGATTAAGGGTGACATGGGCAAGGAAAGCCTTGCCAGAGCTCAGGGTAAATATTTGTATCAGTGTGAAGAGAAAGCTTCGTGACGCTGATGTCAACCAGCTGGAATTTTCATTGTTTATAAACTTTTGTTGTTAGAGTTGAATTCTGGCAGCAAAGGTACCAAAGAAAGAGCAGTTTCCCAGCATGAAAGTTTGAATTGTGATAAGGCAGCTTGACCAGAAACAAATGCAACCATGCAAAGTTTCAGCCACTTTTCTCTTCCAGAATTCTCCTGCCAAGAAGCAACCTTCTTGCCTTAAATCTTACTTTGACAAAATTCATCAGGATTAGTTAAAATAAAAGTTTTTGGCTTGTTCTGTTTTATAAGAACTTATGGCATCATTTTCCTCAGATAAACATAAAATGGAGAAGAATGTAAATGATTTTCTGTTAAATTTTTGTACAAAAGAATGTTGTCATCTGAAGTAGATTTTTAATGATCGAAAATAAACGCCTTGGTATTAAACCCAACTTTCTGAGTAGTGTCTATTAATTTTATGACACAAAGCCATTTATTTTTTACCTCATGGTAGACTATTGTATAATTTTAAATAAAAAGTATAGCAATTAAAAGCATTTGGGCACTTGATTTAACTCACCAACTATTTCTGTTAAAAAGGAATCTGTATTTTCTCCCTAAGCTGTGTTTTGTTATACTTTTCAGAACTTTGAAGGTAGCCAAAAGTTATGAATCAAACAATATCACAAGGACATAGGTTTGTATAAAAATTTACCATAGTTCCGAACAAATAACTCAACTTTCAGGCAGAGAAAGAGAGATTGTTGGAAACTGATTCCTGACACTTAGTCTTCCTCTCGGAAACAGAAGCACATAGATGGTGTTCTATTGATAAAGAAAGAAACCCCTCGCTTTTGCGTTTCATAGATTGCCTACTAGCAGAAACCTGCAGCATAGATACTCTCTGAACAGTAACCTTACTTCTCCCTCAAGGTAGCCTGGAAGTTTCAATCTTATCTACTTTCAGTGAGGGCTGTGTAGTGAGATACACTGAACAGGAAATGCAGATAACTCAAAATTCCTATCAGATTATCTGTTGTTTTAACAATTTTATGTTTTACATAAACTTCAATCGTATTGGCCTGAGACACAGCACAATAAGAATTACATTGATATGTTGCTTTTGGGAATCCTGAATTACCTCTATCTAGGAAAAAGAGCAAACTCAGAGACCGTCCATTTGTGCACCCTAACACAGAATGAACTGAAGGCTATCCCTGGCAGTGCAGAAACTAGACGCATCATGAACATAACCACATTACCCAGATGCACTAAGAATAGAAACCAAGCCCCTGCTGGTGTAATTAAGAAATCTTCTCTTCCAGTCCTGGGCTTTAGAGACCTGGATCACTAACTAATTCCAATTTAGAATGCTCTTTTGATAAGGGTTTTTGTAAACTAAGAGTGAGCTGAACATGAAAACTTTACATTATAAGTTTCTGAGCTCGCATGTCCCACTTATGCAGTAGAGTCTCTGGCTTACACTGGCCAAGGAAACAGCCTTCAGAGTGTGGCTGTTTCTGGGACATCACAATGATGGTGTATTTTCAGGAGCCAAAGAAGTGCAGTGACTTCCACTGGAGTCTGCACGTTTCTGTTGTATTGTGGTACACTCACAGTCTTGGAGCTCAAAGGAATGCACAAAATCCAAACACCGTACACAGAGCTAGAAAGCCCACTAGGTGGGAGTTCTGGGCTCAGACATAGTTAGGCTTTAGTTATAGTAAGTCATGCAAAGATACAAAGGTGACCAATCTGTCACTGAGTTACTTCTCTCTTATCCCTTTCCCACTTTTCAATGACAGGGCATTCTCTAGGTCATTGTGTGTTGTGGATTGGGACCCTTGGGCATTATATTTTAATTCAGTGGTCAGATTATTAATGCATGGAAATCAGTCACTGCAAATGTTGAGCTAACCATTTTTCATACATAATGTGTCCATATCAACATTATAACAGCCATCTACTAAAGATTGACATGGTCACTTTAAAAGAAGAAGCCTTGATAAATACTTGAATTAAATATTCTTGGGATCATATTAAGGGACTAAGAGGTCAAGTCTCATTGCTGATTTATTTCCCCTGCTGTGTGGTGGTGAAGAAACCACTTAGCCCCTCTGTACATTCATTTTTGAGTTTCAAAACACAAAATATTTAGTCATGTGTTTATGGTACACTAACATGTACTTAGTATTTTGTTAGAAATGTAGGAAAATCAGAATTTTTTAAAAAAACTATTGCTGTAGTCTAATGTCACATGTTTTCCTAGTCTAATCTCCCTTTTTTGTGGTACCAGCGCTGTATCTTTTGGGAATTCTCCTCCCCTCACTTCAACCTTATGTTACTGCTGAAGGTACCAAGTTAATACAATTTCTAAACTCTTGCCTAGCCACATTTTATTGGTCCAAGTTAAAGAAATCAGATTACTTCCTAAAAATTTGATATAAGAATAAAAACTTTCTAGCTCAGTTTAGAGGCACTCTTGAATGAAGCAGATGCAAACAAACCTAGGGTCTGTTGGAAGCCTTGTACCTCACTGTATACTGAGAATGAGACAAACCCAAACATGGAATAGGGAGGAGAGCTGAAAAAAAATAGTTTGGTTTTTGTGTCCCTGCTACCAGTTAACCCTTGCCTATCTATGTCTTTCTCCATGAGATACTACATTAATGATTTTTTAGAAGACCCTTTCTGTATCATATTTTATACACCTTACTATGTACTCACAAAAATGTTTAAAATAAATATATATTTAAATTAAAAATACACTTTACTTAAATTAGTTAATTTGGGTTTCTTATCTCCTACATCCATAGCCCTCAAGGAAATGATCAAGGTGTTTATTGAATGACTATTGTGTACAAGGCTGATTATATGAGATCCCTTAAGTCATCCTACAACTTTGAGTAGCCTTATTTCCATTTTAAAGATGAAGAAACTAACAGAGAAGTTAACTAACTTATTCAAGGTCACACATTTAGTCACATCAGAGTGAGTCCAAACTTCATCCTCTTGCACAGCTTGCAAACATCCTTTGGAAATTTTGGAAATCTTGAGAAAGAAAAATTATCCTGCATTAAATAATTAGAGAGTATAATACAGTTCTGAATATTATAAGTGGTGCTATGATTACAGATAAAGGAATGTCAATTCAGGATGGGGTACCAAGGAAAAGTGTCTCAGACATAACTCTCTGAGTTACAAATGAAAGCAAACATGTTCAAACTAACCTGTTGACTCAGGAGCTCGAAAATCCAAGGGTCAGTCTTCCTTCTCACACAGCTGGATCTAGAACTCCAAGAAGTTCATCAAGATTCTGTCTCAGTCCCTTGATTGCTTGTCTCATCATTGGTTTCGCTTTTAGGCACACTGACTGCAAATAGTTGCCCTAAGCATTCTCCAAACGCTTTCAAGGCCTGCAAATGTATATTTTAGGCTTGCGTAAAATAGGGATGCCTGCCTTGAAGTCCTTTCCCTCTCCCTGAATATGGAGCCTTAAGAAGAGCCTGTTATGGGCCCTGGAAACTGACAACTGTTTGGCAGAAAATTCTAGTGTTTTTGTACCAAGGCAGGAGTGTGCTTCCGGTAGTCATGTCTCCTTTTCTCCTTAGGAAAGGGCAAGGTAGGAGAGCAAGAGTATGCCTTGGATGGGGACAATAGTAACCCCCATCTAAGAGGAATACTGGGTGGTAACCAGCAACATCAGACTTAAAGTTTTAAGAATCAATAGAAAGTCCAATAAAAACATAGACAAAAGTTCTAAAAGCAAAGCCATATAATTAAATCCTATTGGCCAGACTTTGGTCTGATGCTCAGCCTTGGCCTAATTATTATTGTCAGAGGATTGGACTATGCTAATTTGGTAGTTCTGGTTTGGAGGACACATCTGGAATAGGGTGTTGGGGTCAACACCACAGAACCCTACAAACAGAGAGTGGTTGAATGGTTACGCTGCTACTTCAAGCCAGGCAATAGACACTGAGCAGGGGAAAAGAACACAGCCTGACTACATAAAAGAGTTATAACCTGAGATAGCAAGAACTATTAGAACAAGACTGCTACTGGATTCTAAGCAGTAACCTCAAAATAATAGCCAACATTTATTGAGCACTCAGTATGTGATAACCACTTTGCTAAGAACCTAAAATATGTCATTTTTATTAACTTAAGAACCCTGTAATTGCAGCACTTTGGGAGGCCAATGCATGCGGATCACTTGAAGTCCGGAGTTTGAGACCAGCCTGGCCAACATGATGACACCCTGTCTATACTAAAAATACAAAAAATTAGTCGGCTGTGGTTGTGGGCACCTGTAATCCCAGCTACTTAGGAGGCTGAGACATGAGAATCACTTGAACCTGGGAGGCAGAGGTTACAGCAAGCCGAGACCTCGCTGCTGCATTCCAGCCTGGACAACAAGAGCAAAACTCTGTCAAAAAACAAACAAACAAACAAAAAACCGTGATATATACATATATACATATATGTATATGTATATATCAGGTATATTAATATGTATTATCATCTTTATTTTATAAATAAACTAAGGCTTAAAGAATTTAAGCAAAGTGCTTTGTATGTGACAAAGGTAGGAATAGATCTCAGGACTGTGTAACATCAGCATCTTTTAATTAGCTTCTACAATATGTACAGAATATTCCATTTCTCACACATTTAGCTCTGAACATCTGATGTTATGAAAAAAAAATCTGAAAAAAAAGTCTTGTAATTCTAGATCTTCAATTCTATGCCAAGTCAAAGGTGAACACATGAAGATTTCGGTACAAAATCTTTTCCCCATAAGCCTGTTCCTCTGTAAGAGCTATGCCTTTAGTTCAAGATAGTAGGTCTGAAGACACTGGAGCCTGAAGTCTCCGCTTGCAGACTCAGAAATTTTTCTATTTTGCTTTGTTTTTATTTTTATTTTCTTTATGGTTTTTTTGGCTACAAACTGTGTAATTTTGTTTGCCCAGGGGAGGGATTTGGGTTGAATACAAGAATCAAAGCTTAAAATTTCTGCTAAACTCTTTGGCAGATATTTTCATGACTCTCAAAATTCAAGACTGAAAAAAAAAATCTTTTTCTCTTATTATTTTTCCTATTTTTGCTTTTTTAAAACCAATTTTATATGATGATAATCAACATAATTTTAAAAATTCATGGAATTGTGAATAGTTAATGCATTCAATGGTACAAAATAAAAGCAATATAACATTTGCACATTATAATTTTATTTTTTCTACCTATGGCCCCTCTTCTCCCTATTTGTAATCACTTTTATGAGTTTTGGTGTAATTTTTTGTGCCTTCATAATGTTAACAAAAGTATTATGTAAAACTATTCCATCATAAAGTTTACAACTTTTAGCTCTCATGTTCCTTACTAAAGTTTTTCATATGAAAACAGTCATAGTGGCAGGTAGTTCACATTATTTTTTTCTCATTTGAAATCTTGCAAAATGTCTCTCATCTATTCTTCAACATATTAAAGGACTAATTTGCATGCCAGTAGTCTCTGTAACTTCAGCTAGGTCCAAAGTCCAGCTACAATGACCAAAGCTGACATTCCTGATGGAGCCAGGCATTTATGGAGTAGTCAACTCCCGTCAAGGTCTCAGGGCTGTGGGAGTTAAAGAAATAAAACCCCTGAAATGGGCAAGAACTCATTTACCGTGCCCAGGAGCCATCATATAAAAGAATACCACCTGGAAGTTTCAGCAGGCAGATGAAGACATGAGCGGGTGTTCACGACATGTGGGTTTGATTCAGATTCAACCTAGGAAAGAGGGTAGTGAACAATGCTGATGAACTTTTAACATCTTTGCAATTATGTGGTAATTCTTCTTCTGTACTCAATTCCAAGCTCTGCAGCGGCAATTTTGTTTACCACTGTAGCCCCGTTTCTTGAGTGGTGTGAGACAATAAACAAACATGGAATAGAAAGCCTAGAAGAGGAAAGAGTGCTTCTTCAAAACATGTTCAAGCAATACTCAGTTCTTCATGCTGGGAGAAATTTGTGAAGTGGCTGATCTGTAAGCCTTCATCCAACACCAGGATTCTAGGATTCTCAGAATAACAAAATCAATTACTATTTGGATTCATCTAAGGAAAGGCAGAAAATGGATGGCACACAAAGAATACTGGCTCAGGCCCTGCAGGTGATGCTGGAAGTGGGGGCAGTACCATGGGCTGGGTCCCTTCTGAAGAAGTGGGGCGGTGCCGTGGGCTGGGTCCACTGCCATCAGAGAGAAGAGTGCAGCTTGATGGCTTAGCTGAAGGGTCAGATCACTGGCATCAAGTCCTTCCATTAGCCATAGTGCTTTTCCATATTTCCAGCAAAAAAAACAAAAAATGTAGAAGACTGTGCTTCCTAAACAAAATAAGAGAATGCAAAGGTAAAAAGCAGACAAATAGTCTCAGAAATGAAATGAAAACACAAAAATGAAAACAAAAACCAAGTAAACAAAAATCCAAGATATCTAAGAGGAATAAAAGTAGAGCTGGAAGCAGTAAATCAGAAACAAATGGAAGCAGAGTGCTGTGTTTTCCATTACCCACTTTAACCAAACTCTATAGTTAAACCTTCTCATCCAGTATCTTAGCAATGTGGTAAGCACCTGTAATTGGTTTATTACTGAAGATCAATTCTGTTAAAAACCCACTTGCCTGAAAAGGAAATTTAAATATAAGACTGATACAAATGGGTCTTTATATAATTGTATTTCTTAATTGATGATATATATGTAATTCTTTATTGGGAAGGGGCTTCACCTGCCTTTAGGGAAGGGGTGTTGGTGCCCCTAGAGAGACAGAGCTAATCATGTGTAGGTTGCAGCCCCTGGCCCAGGGACTGACAGGCAGCTATGTGAAAGACCTCAGATCCTTTTCGGAGGCACCTAGTCCCCACTCCAGCTCCTCTCCCTCTTTAACCACAGCTCCAGAGCAAGTTCGACTCTGCACATAGAGACTGGCCTCTGCACATAGAGACTGTGCGTAGCAGGTCACAGGAACTGCCAATGTAGTACATTGTTCTTGAGTTTCCACAATCCTTCCTTCTCTATCTCCATCCTTTTACAGCAAGCATTTCTCCTCTTATAAACAAACAAACAAAAAGAAATAAAGCAGTAATTATTTTTTTCAAACACTTTACTAATGTAAGTTCTGGAAACATCTGTTTTCTCTCTAAACTTTGTAAGCACAGGTTTGGGGTCCAGCAAGCATTATTTTAAAAGGGCCGTGATTATCTGGTACTAGAAAGAGCAGGAGCAGCAGCTCCTAATTCAGATCTTTTAAATCAGTCTTCTCAGAATGCATACATTTGGAGTATTTGAAAACTTGATCTTCTGAGTCCTGTTACTTCTTCTCCCTGGATCTTACCTTTAAATGGCTGAAGATATAATGCCTCAGAGACCTAAGGTGAGTGGGGATAGGTTAGCTAGGTCCCAGAGTAATCAGAAAGGCAAAATAGCTTTGTAACTCTGTCTCTCTCTGCATTATTCCCTGAAGAGGCAGCTGAAGCAGAGTGTGGACCCCGTGTCTGCACATGGCAGAAACCAGGCTGCCTCACATTTAAGGCCTAAGTTAGCCAACTTGTCAATGAATGCCATTAGTGCAGTCGGGCCACAGGCACTCAGGGATGGAGTGGCAGGCAAGCTCAGATCAGCTCGGGAAGAGCAGGCATCGGGTGGTAACAACTTTCAGTCATTACTGACCTGGGCTCTATTCAAACCAGTGACCTAGAAATGAAGGGCTCCAAATCCCATTACTAATTCCCCGAGCCATCAAGTCTCCCCTATGGCCTGGATCTTGTCCTGAAACCCAGGTCTCCTGTTGAAATAGCATTAAGACAGCAGCCACTGCGTTGGCAGGCAAGGTTTTTAAAATAAAAGGAGGGGAGGGAATGTGCACGTAGAGAGTTGGCTTTAATTATTACTTTAAAGTTTTTCAGTTCCTTTCAACCTAAAAACCTGAACCTTCTTTAAAGTCGCATGCTTGCCAGCCAGCACAAAAATGGTGCTCAAACAAGCACAGCTTTTTATTTTGTTTGAATGGTGAAAATACACACACCCCCTCCCAAATGAAGGAATAATGAGAGGAAACCAAATGAGAGGAAGTTGTTGAAAAGGAAAGAAAGAGATTAAATGAGTATTGCGAGGACAAGAATATTTACTGCCAAAATAAGAAAAGGAGCTAAATGAAAGCACCCTTGAGCTGCATTCCCCTCACTTCTTATCTCTATGTCGCTCTCTGAATCCCTCTCATCAAAGAGGGACACTTATTTTTTAGTAAAAATGTAAGATTTTCGTCAGTGAGGTGAAGCCCATGCAAAGTGAGCTGGATTAAAAACTGCATGTAAAGTTCTGTCTTGGGTTTTAAGCCAAAAGATCCAAATTTACAAACTGTCCTGTAGATGGAGCTGTGCTCTGCAATTCTAAGATCACTGCCTCAACAATGAAGCAATTGTTTCCTGTCTCCACTTAGCAATTCCTCCCTCTCTTTCAGTTCTTTCTGCTTGCATGTTCTATTTATTTTAATGTATACCTTTGTGTAGAGCCTGTCTCTGAGTGGTTAGATACCCCGTTGATATGTGGCCTTCAAGGGGGAAAAGGGAGTGCAGCCTATTCCCATGACATCCTAAGGCTTTGTAGGGCCAAAAAAACCTTCTCAGGAACACCTAATCCTTGGGCTCTATCCAAGTACCACAATCTCTCTGTACAACTGACATGGGCCACTTGGGACACTTGAGAGTTTTAGGTGTGTCTCTCTGAAGTCAGCCCCGGCCAAGCATGAGGCAAATGTGCCCGACCAAAGAAAATAAATTATGTGGACTCCAATTTTCAGCAGTTATGAAGTATTGAATTACACATGCAAAGAATTCACTTTGGGATTAACCCTTTGGAACCGAAACACAATCTTGTCACAATGCCTGAAAAGGGAGCATGCTCTGAGTGAGGCCTGACTTTCCAAAGACACAGAGTTTTGCTGACCAGGAGGCAGAGATGCTCAATGAAAGACGAATGGAGTTAAATGCAAATGTCTTAAACTGCTGCCTGAGTATGGAGGAGGGTATATGTAGGGGTTCTGCCCTGTCTCTAGATAGTCTGGTCCCTGGATACTCCAAGTTTTGCTGGCATTGTAAAGTTTAAGGATTCACTGCAAAAGCCACTTCAGCACTTAACGGGAATGCATCTTAGCATAATTCACACAGTCCCTGTGTCTGCTTCTTCATTCAGCTTTAGAGAAGTGGTTGAAAGCCACTGGAACTTGACTGAAATCACAACTACAGAACCCCTGAAACGGCATTCATCCTCCATGACTCACTGAGTGATAGAAAAGGACATCCTGTCCTACCCCTTTAAGAATTCCTAGTTCCCCATAACTATCTGAAGCACTAAGCTGTGAGTACACGATGTAGCTGAAATTTAACACATAAACCCTGCAGTAGAAAACCAAAACAAGGCCATTTGTTTTTCCCTATAAAGCTATTTATTTACCAAATGACCATAGAAAGCAAACCTCCAACAATAACAGGAAACAATCAATCTTGAAAAACTTAGGGAAAATTTTTTTGGGGAGCAAAGTTAACTTTATAATAAAGTACGTGTCTTGAGTATGCAAAGCAGGATTTCAGGAAACAGGCAACCTTGCACCTCTTCCCCTCAGGTTATTATCAGAAAACGTGTGATCTACAGGAGGGACACTGTTTTGGGACTGAGAAGCTGTGTCTACATACAGATACCTCACTTATTTCACGTGTGCCCTGGAGGAAATAGAACTGTACAACGATATCCCTGACAGACACTGTGGACCTCATCCACTGCCCTGATATTAACCAATGAAGAAGCTGAGTTGCTCAAAGTTGCACAGATACAACTAGAAGCAGTTGGACTTTTTATGTAACTTGTTTCTAAAACAACAACTCTCTAATCAGAGAAATATCTCTATGTCTCAGCTGCTCTTGCCTGTTCAGAGGGATGATAACTATCTTGTCAAATACTGGCTATTCTGAGTTATATGGAGTATTTTGAGACACATGTAGAGATCTGCTAAAACAATATGAGTGATAATAACTGGGTGCCTGCGTGTTAGTATGAAAAAAGAAAGAGAAAGAAATGAATGAGAGGGAGAGATAAAGACAGAAACAGATGAAGTTTCTGACATCATATGATTGTTGGGTGGAGTAACTAATAAAAGTAATTGCTAAGCACGGTGAAATTAGACTGCTGTGTAAAGTTAAACCAGGATGAACAAAAATTTGCAAATATCATGAGACTTTTATTTTCAACAGGTGGCATTTTAGAATGCAAACTAGTAGCATGCAAGTGAGAGCACGCTGTAAAGGGGAAGAGACGTGGGGATTTACACACTTAGGAAATCGGGGTGACTAGAAAACATTGTTTTATGTTTGCAGTCTTACAGATCCACTTATTGAGAGGAATGGCTGATTAGAAATATGCTTAGAAAATGCTTCTCTTATTTTCACTGGCAGAGGGTTAACATAGGTTTCTACTTACAAGGTAAGAAAATCTGCTGCGAAAGGAAAAAGCCAACTGACACTGCTTGTGGACAAATGTGTGTGAGCCAAAAACTAAAATGAGGCAGGCAATAAAACTGTATCAAAGCCCACCCGTTGCCCCTCTCACAATATTCTTACCAAATTGCCTTGCCTTTATCAGGTCCACCCTCACTTATTTACTGAGATAAGAAAGAACTTTTTTGCTGGCAAGCACCCCAAGTTTGATTTATCATTCACAATAGGAAAAGACTGCCAAGTAAGCCTTTATAATTCCCAGTCCTTAAAATTATTATCATCATAGGGTTTAAAAATAAGGCCAGAGGTGGTGGATGTGTATGCAGTGTGACTGAAAAGAGGCTGGTTTGTTGAGGCTGGTTCTCTCTGCCAAGAAAGTATCATAAAAGAGGTGCCTAGTTCATGTCAGACCTAATGAAATATTTTCCCCAAGCTGCTTGCAGATAGCAAGGGGTTTGTGTAGTGTGGCAGTTGTCCTAAGAATATATTATTTCTCCTTAACAGGAGGCCCAGACTCAATCATCCTCTATGAATATAATGGTGACCTTATTTACCTGACCAAGGAATAAAAATGTTCAACCCTAAGACATTTCCGAAAAGGTTACTGTAGTTTTTGGCAATCTGAATTATTCTCTACCTGTCAGATAACTGATCAACAGCTACCTTTGAATATCAACAGGGTATGAGGCACTCAGGAATTTTCCCACAGTGAAGACTTAGGTATAATCCCAATCCCACTTCTCCCAATCCCACCCCTTGCAAGAACTTTTTAATGGTTTAATGGATGCACAATGGAGGCAAAATTGAAATGGGTGATGCAATAAACTTAGTGGAAATCAAAGATAGGTTTCTAGAAATCCTAACTTCCCAGCTGTACTTCAAAGTATTATAAAAGGGGCCAGATCTCAGATTCTCCCAGTTTAAGTCTTCATAGCATTAGTTTGAAAAATAACTGGATTTTAAGTGAGAGCTTCCACTGGACATGTGCAGAATTCAGTGTGCATGTGTAATTCTGAGGTGAGGTTTTGACTTGTTATCATTAAAAATAATCTTTAGTTTCTCTTTTAGTCTCCTTTGTTTGTTTGAACATACAGTGAAAAATAGCTGTTAGAACTTTTTTGGTGGAGTGCACACATTATTTTTTTAAAGCAGACAAAGGCATTTTGACCAATGTGTATTATGAGAGCAGATTTTATATAAATACATGTGTATAAAATAAGCTCATTTGCACATGGCTCAAGGGAAGCTAAACTCACTATAGAAACTTCTCTAATGTTTATTTCAGCCTAGTTTTCAGATTTCAATATGTGTAGGGAAAATAAATGCAAGTGGAGAATAGTGTAGGAAAGAGGGCTACATTCTGTAACTTGAATTTGTCTTGATAAGATGCACAGAATAGAGACCAACTGAGTTTCTTTATCAGTCAGATACAGACCTGTTGACATTCTATCACAAGACACTGCCCAACAGCACACTTCCTTCAAAATGCCACTGAAACCAAAATATGTGACTCTTACTGTGTTTAAAACTATCAATCGCTTATCAACCAATGTATCTATCTACCAATCTATCTAATCTATGTATCATCTATCATTTGTCTATCCTCTACTGTCTATAAACCTCTTAATGCCTTTATTAATTCCAGAAATGAGATACAGTAACTTACATAAGTATGTAAAATTGCAACATAATAAAGTAAAATTAAAGATTAAGTGTGTTTAGGGAATAGAACAAAGGTAAAATAACAGTAGGAAAGATAAGAAAGAGGCACAGGTGAGGTTAGTACATAAAACTTGTTCCCTAAGGGACTTTAAATTTGCTAGGGGTGTCTAACCATTTAGACTCTATGCTTTCAGAAGCACTGTAAAAAAAAGGTTACAAACTATTTTAAAATTTGTAGTGTCATAATGTAATAAAATAGTTTTTCAGGAGGAACATAATTATACATAGTTCTAGGACGAGAAAGAACTTTCTTTCATGAGGCCTCAAAAAAAGGGCAGAAAATTTAACCAATGCCCACCAATAGTATAATTCTCCAGCTCAAGTTCCTAAGAACAACTCGACATAGTCTCAACATGCTTACAATATAATCACTCCATTCTCGGACTGATTGCTAGATGCTCTTCAAAGGACTCAGCCCTTGAAACTCCCCCTCTCTATTTTCTCATCCCTTTGGTGGTCTCATTCAAACTGCAGATGTTAAATATCATCTTTATATGGACAACACTAAAATGTATCTATCACAGCTTTCTCCCTTGAGCTCTAGACTCAACGTTTCCATTGAGATGCTCAAGAGGCATCTCAAACTTAATTTAACAAAAATAAAATATACTTTTATCCCCCAAATCTGCTTCTTCCCCAAGCTCACCTTTCCAAATAAAATGTAACTCCATTACTTCAGTTATTAAGCACCCAAACTTTAGAGTTATCCTTTATGCCTCATTTTTTTTCATATTGCACATTGATAATTTCTGTTAGCCCTTTCTTCAAGATGTCTTACATTGGACCACTTGTCACTACTGTCATTGCCATACCCCGGGACCGAGGCAGCATTGTCTCTCTTCAAGAACATTTCTACTTTTCAATCATTGTATCTATTCTCTGCCTATTAGTCAAGGTGATTCATTTAGTAAATAACTCTGATCATTTCATTACCTTTCTTAAAACTTTCATTTGCCTTCTTACTCAATTTTCAGTAAAAAACAGGCTTTTTTCCCCCATGGCTTACATAGCCCTATGTAATAGCAACTTCCCTGTTTTCTGCAACCTTATCCCTAAGCTCATCTTGTGATTGCAATGGTGACTTCTTTGCCATTTCTTGCACATGCCAAGCACAATCTCACCTCATGACCTTTGCACTTATTATTCTCTCTACGTGGCACATTCTTCCCCTAGAAAACATCATGACTTCTCTATAGATCTCTGATCCAAAGCTACGTTTTCAGAAAGCCCAAAATTGAGTTCTCACCTCCCCTGACAACAGCTTTTTCTCTTACCATGTTTTATTGGTTTCTAGAATACTTAGCATTAACTGATGTTGCTTTTTACCTCATTTATTTTACGGATTGTATACTCCATGAGGGCAAAAATTTGTGTGTTTTGTTTATTGACAGGTCTCAAATGCTCAAAACAGTGTTTGACCTCATTATAGATGCTCAATAGAAAACATATTGATTAATGAATGAATAAATCAAAAGATTGATTTTTGGAATATCCAGAAGAATGAATAATTTGTGTATCTATCAACTGATTTTTGACAGATAATATTTCCTTCACTCCACATTTTGTAATTATTGATCCACAAGAAATTTGAAGGAATTCTCTATCATAAGTTACTTGGAGGGCAACTGTTAAATTACATATCATGGACAGATACATACACTTTATTAAGAATACATGATGATAGTCTTTTTGGTATCAGTGTGAGAAAATAAGGAGTCTGATGATGACAAGTATCTGAATTGATGGCCAATGACCTCTACTTGGAGATGTACCATGAATGGGTTGTATAAAAAGCTAAGATTCTCCTTCAAAGAAGAAAACATAGAGTACAGAGGGCAGTTGTATCACTAAATTTTAAACCACAGAGCACGGCCATGGTGATATGAACTTGGAAAATTTTTCAAACACATGTAACCAAATGCCTGCCTTAGACATTTAGAAACAATACACAGTAACAAAATTTTAAAGCAAAACTTGTGTAAATGTGCATAGATCATTTAACCTCTAAATTTAAAATATTGGAAAAGATACATGCAGGCATTTGGTAGATTTGACCTGTGGTAACAGATTATTGACTATAACTTAACAAAATGTATATAGTCCTATTTGTGTTTTCCATGGATGCCATAATAAATTACTGCAAACCTACCAGCTTAAAACACCACCTATTTATTTTCAGAGGTCCATTAGACCTATGGGATTCTCTGCTTCCAGTCCCACAAAGCCAAAGTCAAAGTGTCAGCAATACTGCCTTTCTTCCTGGAGGTTCTAGGGAAAAATCTATTTCCAGGCTCATTTGGATTATTGGCAGAATTCAATTCTATGCTGTTGCAGGACTGAGGTCCTTGTGTCCTCGTTAAATATACAGATTTTGTTTTCAGCTTCTAGAACCTACCTGCATTCCCTGGCATGTGTCCCCAATAACTATCAAGTCAGCAGTAATAGGTTGAGCTTCTTTCATGCTTTGAATCTCTTCTGTCTCTTCTTCAGCCACATCTCTTTACCCTTTTTTTTTTTTTCACTTCAGTGAAGAAACATTCTCTTCTTTTGAATGCTCATGAGATTCCTACCTGGATAATACAGGATAATCTTCCTACCTTAATTTCAATCAATTTAACTCATTTAACAAATTTCAGTTTGCTATATAACCTTAGTAACATATTTACAGGTGAAACACCAAGGAGGAGATGACCATGGGGGCTACAATCCTGCCTGCCACTGGCCATTTCAACATTATATTTTATTTTAGAACAGTTGAGCAGTAACTCTTGTTTACAAAGATAAATTGAAATCAATGTTCTAATTTGACCAGAATGCTTTCAGTTCGTGGCAAGGCCATAGTATCACCATGTGATGTGCACATAATCAAATGCCTGTTTCTATGTTCTCAGTGCTAGGAATAAGCCTCCATGACTTTTAATAAGATCAAAGGCAGTGGGGATAGTCAAGTTTATTTCCTAAGTCACTTCAGGGCAAGGGCTATGGCTTCCCTGTACATTTCACAGTATGTACATCAAATATCCTTTCTAGTATGTCAAGAAAGACATAGGGCCAGACAATCTTGGAAATCAGCATCAGTCCACCTGGCAAAGGCCTAAAATTAGCAAATTGATTTCTTCAGGCATACATAAAAGTACTAGTAAATTTTCTTTTAATAGCATTGTCTCATAGAGTACGTCTATGTAAGTAAGTAAGTATCTTTATGGCAAGTCTAGATCCTTAGAAAAATGTTAAGTGGAGAGTTACCAGAATTTTTTGTTCAGGAGCCCAGAGATTAAACTTAAATCACAGCAGGACTCAGAAAACATAACAGCATGCACCTGACTTTTAATTCTATTTCTCTTTGTTTGAGAAGTTTACTTGACTTTTATAATATACTCTATTTACTTTTATATAGTTGAGCATACTTAAGGCTCTACTTCTTTTACTTCAGCTTAATCAAACAGGACAGGAGAACGGAGATTCAGGCATTTTTATGTGTCATAGATAGAATAACTGTGTAGCATATCCTAATATCATTTTCTCCCTCCCTTAATCTCTTCTACCCTCCTTCCTTCTTTCCTTTCTCTCTGTTTGCCTGCCTGCCTTTATTTCTTCCTTCCTTCTCTTTTCCTTCCTTCTTCTTTGTTTGCCTGCTTGCCTTCCTTCATCAAATATTGATTAAGCATCCATTATATAAGAAATGCATTAGTTTCTAAATATACACGTATGAAGAAGACATAGTTCTTATTCCCGAAGTGTTCACAGTCCAGAGACAATGTCAGGTGTATTTCTGGAACACAACAGGAAGAACACCTAAGTATATCAGGTGATGACAAGAGGAGGAATAAATGTTTGAACAATTTTTCAAAGATGAATGGAGGGAGTGTAATGGACAGTTGAACAAAAGAAATCACAAGCCAGCATAGTGTGTTCACGCAGATTCTCAAGGTAAAAGTGGAACATTGGTGACTGAGGAGAGTAGCCATGGTTAAGTCTGGACAGTTAGGCATAAGTCCAATATATTAACATAATTATTTATTATATAAATCCCAGCAAAAGTATTAGGTAATTATGGTTTCTATTAAGAATACATGGGCCGGGCAGGGTGGCCCACACCTGTAATTCCAGCACTTTGGGAGACTGAGGTGGGTGGATCACCTGAGGTTGGGAGATCAAGACCAGCCTGACCAACATGGAGAAATTCTGTCTCTACTAAAAATACAAAATTAGCCAGGCATGATGGTGCATGTCTGTAATCCCAGCTATTTGGGAGGCTGAGACAGGAGAATCGCTTGAACCTGGGAGGCAGAGGTTGCGGTGAGCTGAGATCACGCCATTGGACACCAGCCTTGGCAACAAGAAGGAAACTTCGTCTCAAAAAAAAAAAAAAAAAAAAAAAAAAAGGAAAGAAAGAAAAAAGAATACATTAATAGGCTGGGTGTGATGGCTCATGCCTATAATTCCAGCACTTTGAGAGACCCAGGTAGGAGTTCACGACCAGCCTTGCTAACATAGTGAAACCCCATCTCTACTAAAAATACAAAAATTTAGCCTGGCATGGTGGTGGGTGCCTATAATCCAGCTACTCGAGAAGCTGAGGCAGGAGAATTATTTGAACCAGGAGGCAAATGTTGCAGTGAGCCGAGATTGTGCCACTGCACTCCAGCCTGGGTGATAGAGTGAGATTCTGTCTCAAAAAACAACAACAACAAACAAAAAAACAAAAAACAAAGAAAAGAAAGAAAGAAAGAAAGAAAGAAAGAAAGAAAGAAAGAAAGAAAGAAAGAAAGAAAGAAAGAAAGAAAGAAAGAAAGAAAGAAAGAAATGGACACACAAAGAGATATCAGAGAGCATGGAAAACTATCTCACCCAGATGCATGTCAGGACCCACGGGACACTGAACGACATTCAAGATATGAGAGCTGACTTTATAGCTTGCTATTCTTTTAGGATTCCACTTCTCTATCTATGCCTTTGCATTTTGTCTTCTAGCAAGCAACTGCTGATTGTATTATTCTTCCCACTCATAGATGCCCTAATTTGTGATATACTCCCTTGTCTTTCATGGCTTCTACTCAATTTTTTCTATATAGGTCTTTGGATTTCTGTGTCATTCACCAGTCTGCATCTCTCTCTATCTCCATGTCTCTCACGTTACAACTTAGGAGAAAAAATAATCTGTCTGGATACTCTGCAACATCAATACTTGTAGGTATTAGAGATCTCAGGCCATTTGAAGCTCAAGTGTGTGCCTGCCTGTAGACGGCTATATTCATCAGAGACTCAGAACACTAATATGAGAGGCTGGGGTTAAGAAACCACAAGCAGCAGCATTGCTCAGAAATTCTAGCCATGGTATGACTCAAGCATCCTTGAATAGAATGATAAAGAGTTTGACATTTCCTCTGTGGACTGTGGATGATAGGGATTCATAACGAGATTTTAAGGAAGAGAGTGAATTGACTGTGTTTGCATTTTAGGAAGATCAAGGAGAGTGCCTTAGTTCTAGAAAGGAGAGACAGAGAAGAGTAACAAGTTAGGAGACTTGTAATAATGAAGGAAAAGAAAAATAAACTGCAGGATCTCATGGGGTGGCAGCATTTCGAGGTGTAAGTGGAGAGATAAGAGAGAAGGTACAGTATTTAGAAGAGTTTATGCTCTGGAATCACACAGCAGGCCTGTGTTTGAAATTGTCTCTGAAACTTACTAGCCCTTACTTAGCCTCAGCGTCCTCATGAGTAAAATGAGGATAATGCTAGTGTATTCTTTTTAGGTTGTGGTATGAGTTTCTTGAGGTTAAATGAGAACATTTGCACTACGAATTTAGCAAAGAGCCTGATACGCAATAAGCATTCTGTGATGTCAGCTTACATTATTTTTCAATTTTGTGGTACATCACTTGCTGAATGGGGAGAGCAGTTAAGTAACTGCTCTCATTCAAGGAGTCATGTTCTCCTAGAGTGCTTAATCTGTGCTGGAATGTCTGAACCAGATCGTCTCATGCAATCACCATTTCTTCATGCTCCTAGGGGAGATAAGAAACGTACGACAAAGCTAGATATAATGGTTGGAGTTCCGTATGATTCTCATTTTGGAAGAAGGCACTAGTTAATGACATGGCTGAATCTTCAAAAATAATATTTGAGATGCTCAGATAAGAATGATTAATTACGGGCCGGGCATGGTAGCTCACGCCTGGTAATCCCAGCACTTTGGGAGGCTGAGACGGGTAGATCACTTGAGGCCAGGAGTTCGAGACCAGCCTGGCCAACATGGTGAAACCGTCTTTGCTAAAAATACACACACACACACACACACACACACACACACACACACATATACACACACACACACACACACACATATACACACACACAGAGCTGGGTATTGTGGCAGGTGCCTGTAATCCCAGCTACTTGGGAAGCTGAGACAGGAGAATCGCTTGAGGCAGAGGTTGTGATGAGCCAAAATTGCACCATTGCACTCCATACTGGGCAACAAGAACAAAACTCTGTCTCAAAATAAATAAATAAATAAATAAATAAATAAAAAGAGAGAGAGAAAAGCAAAGAAAAAAGAATGATTAATTATGTTATCAATAGCCTACAATGTAAAGCATAATTCAAGAGCATTTCCCAAGTATACATATTAGAGAAAAAAGTGAGGAGACTTCCCAAATAAGTAATGCTAAAAGGCACATTCTCAGAAACTTTGTCATACCTTGTTCCTACCATGACAGTCCTCACCTTACATTCTGTTGACAAAAGTTCTAAACATGTTACTAAAACAGAAGTTTTGGAAAGACAGAAGGGAAATCTATGAGGAAGAAAGACTCATGCTGTACTGATTTATCTTGATTGACACATTTTCTTTTCTTTCATGTTCCCAATGAGACCTAAAATCATAAACATGTTTGCTTCTCTTTTCTCTCCATAAACTTCTTCAAAGCTGGGTCTTTATCTGTTTATTCAATAACAATTTACATACCACCTTCTGTTTTTAGCACTATGCTAGGCGCAGTGGTGTCTACATCTAATTATTGTTAAAAAATCATTTATCCTTCTCATGATGTCAGAGATCCAATAAGAATGGTGTTAGAGTTTGTATCAGTTTAAAAATATGATACAGATGAACGAATTTTGAAGTTCTCGCTGTTTCTAACTGCACCAGAGGCATTCTGTTTGAAGGTTTCAGTGATGTTCTTCCACAGGTTTGATTTCCCTAAAGAAAAAAAAAAATGTAGTTTTTAATGTTGTATTCGTTTACTACTTGGGATTTTCCTTCCTCTTTCTTTCTTAAAAATGTTCCGTGCCACATAAAACTGATAGAGAAGTGTTTTTCTTTTTCTTTTTTTGGTTGTTGTTGTTGTTGTTATTGTTATATGGTGCTGCCTGAGAAGGCAAAATAATTGCAGTAAATGAATTTTTGGCTGGCCGGTTTGAGTTTGTGATACACATAAAAGGTATCATCTAAGGAAATACCCAGGCAGGAGTGAGGAAGGAAATGAAGAGGAACTGAAAGAAGCTGCCCTCTCATGGGAATAACTTCTCCATTCAGCTGGATTCTTTAGGTCCCTGTTGATATTCATCCTCATTACACTTCTGTCAAAGTTATGCTGCATCAGAAATTACTCACTGTGGGCAAAATAAAACAGTGAGAGCTACAACCATTGCTCTGAGTTCAAACCGAGCTAGAAAAAATAAGTACACATTAAACTGTGGAAAGAAAAGAAATTATTTTGCAAAGAACCTTAAATGTATACATAAGGTCTTTCCTATGACTAATTGCTGCTTTTAGATTTAAGCTGAATTCCAAAATACCATTACACTTTGCAGCAGAAAAAGTTGTCACTGCTATACATTGACTTAATAATCATAAATGTTGCATTTTCTATATTGTTCAGGATATCATGGTAGGCCCTGGAAATTTACAAGGGAAAAATATACAGCCTCTGATCTCAAGAAACTCACTGATAATAAAAACTTAGTAATGCTTTAGAAATATTGTTTTGGATTTTGAATCTAAGTCATACAAATTATACTGTAGTCAAATAATTAATAGCCTGAAGTAATTGTTATGATGCATTAATAAATTGAAAACCTATAAATTTATCTCTGGCAATTTCTACTTCTGAGAGAAAGAAACACCAAACTTTTCCAGTTGTAAAACTATGTATCATGTTACTATAATTTAAAACAATTTTTTTGCAGTGCATTATATAATGTTGACTTGTTCAATCAAGGTGCAGAATATAATTGTGAGGAAAAATGACATGTACAAAATGAAGTAGTGAAATTGTTCCTGTATAACGAAAATTAGCAACTTACAGTTGAAACTGTAAATCTAGGTGAACATTTCCACTTGACTCTTTTTTCCCCTCTGTGGAAGAGGTCAATTAAGATGGCAATGCCAGCCCAGGATTTCAGGTTTTTGTAGGTTTAAAGATTCTTGTATTTTTGAAGCATTTTTCTTTTCCTGATTATGGCAACCTGGAGTCTGTCATAATGCAGATATTAATATTGGACTTTCATGAAAGCACTAACCCTAACACTAAATCTCACCTTAGGCTGTGCCTTCAAATTAAACCAAAAAAAATTTCTCAGTCGGATGTTTGAATAAAACCTTTGCCATGATGGTGTATATGTTTTAGGCAAAAAGTATTCCGTTGGCCTGCATTGTTGAGCTAATGGCCTCAATCCTCCATAACCTTTGTATATGTTGCAGCACAGCCATTAGCCAGAATGGGTATCTATTCGGAATTATTTTTTTCTTTTCCTGTGAATAGCTGCTCTTAAGTTGCATCTATGTAATAACTATTCATAAACAGCTCAATTCTCATTCCTTCCTCTTAGCAGTAGATCTCCATATGAAGAACTCTTGCTAAATTTAAAAGTTTCCTTACACAGACAGAAGGGAATTCAAGGCATATATTCACAAGTCATACATGTCAGTCAGCTTGGCACACATTTAACACTACTGAAGTGTAGAATTATTTTCTATAGTGACTACTCCTTTTCTTCTTTCTTTTTAGTCACAAATTGGTTTTTATTCTATAATATTTTTAAGAGCAATGCAGCTCCATTGAAAAGAATAAAATGGGAAGAGAATATTTTAGTGGGTGTATAAACAGGGACATAACCTGTAAAAACTGGAGATAATCAAAGTTTAGAACATGTGAAGTGTTAGTTGGGACTGATTTGAAAGATTAAACTTGTCAGAATGACACAAATACAGAACAATAGGGAGCTCCACCAATCAGTAAGAGGGATCCAGCAGTGGAAAAAATGAATGTGAGAAAAGTATTGGAAAATAGAAACCACGAAGAAAGAAACTGACATTGCTTAATCTAGAGAAGAAATTGTTTGAGGGAAAGAGTAGAAATTTCATCATATGAAGAGTTATTTTATAGATGATGGAGTCCAGATGTTTCCCTATCCCCTTAGCTAATATGGAACTATGTGAAAACAGAAATTTTCAGTTAATTATTGTGACTATACAGAATGAGAAACCCTAAAATTGTTGATCAAGAGATAGATATAGGAAGATTTACTCAACTATGCAAATTGACCTTGAGCCAGGTACCTATAGAGCTTTATTAAAATTAACCCTGAAACCAGAAGCCAAGATGTTGATGGCCTCAAGTATCACAGATGCATATGCATATATGTATGATATAAAATTTTTTAAAAGAAAGGTATTTGATATCTATCTAAGATTATTTGGGATTGTCACTCTACCTTTTTCTGTATCTGAGAATGGCCATTTTCCTCATCCATGTTTCTTATGTTTTTCAGTGGTTTCCATTGAATACCTCCATGAACCTAGATATCTAGGAATAAATTTCCATCTGGTAGAGCCCATTTGTCAGTAAAAGCAAGAAGCTAGGTCACATTTAGAGTAGTAAGCCTTTCTTAAGAATGTAATATTAGTGAAATGTATAAGATAAATTTATTATTATTAACTGATATAGTTTGGCTCCGGTGTTCCCACCAAAATCTCATATCAAATTATAATCCTCATGCGTCAGGGGAGGGACCTGGTGGGAGGTGATTGGATCATGGGGGCGGATTTCCCCTTTGCTGTTCTCATAATAGTGAGTGTGTTCTCATGAGATCTGATGTTTTAACAGTGTGGCACTTCTCTCTTGCTCGCTCTCCTCTCTCTCTCTCTCCTGCCACCATGTGAGGAAATTTGCTTTCCCTTTGCCTTCTGCCATGATGGTAAGTTTCCTGAGACCTCTTACTCATGCTTCCTGTTAAGCCTGTGGAACTGTGAGTCAGTTAAGTCTCAGGTAGTTCTTTATAGCAGTGTGAAAATGGACTAATACACTAACTTTCAGTGAAAGCTAGATATTTTGAGTGATTCATCACTTTTTTTGTGAAATGGCCCCTTTGATAGTGAAATAGAAAATTAAAACAAGTAGTCATTAGAGGCAACAATTTGAACAGGTGATTTGAGGTTGTTAATTTTTTTCAGTGCAATGAGGTGATGATTATGATTCTTTTATTGTATAATGTTCACAGAGAGACATAACATTCAAAACAACATGTGCAATCAGAAGCAAATACTATATGCACTAATTATTTATATCAAAAGTGACATTGGACAGTTCCATTTCTGGTTTGGTGGAGTAGCCCATCAATTCCATTGATAATAACAGAAAACTCTACACAAATTATTTTTAAAAACAACAAAAACAATTATCTTAGGATACCAGTAACTAAACAAAAGTATACAACTTTTGCATGGGAGACAAAAATTATAGAAGCAACCCACAGGAACATGAGTTTCCTCTTACTCTTCTTTTTACTCATAACTGAAACTCCAATGAAACAAATCTTCTTGAACCACAAAAGCAGAAAACAAGACCCAGTGGGCTACAAGGTATAGATGAATCCCTGCGACATGAGAACCAAAGAAGGGGATATGCTAATTCTGGAGACAACTACACATAATTCTTAAATTAACCCAACAACTATGCATTTTTGGAACAGCAGTGAACCTGTCTCATAGGTTTTGAGAGCTGAATTGAGGTTTGAGCCTCCTTCACAAATCTTACAATAACTCTGAACTACAAATACAATGCATAGATCCAAATTAGCATAGCAAAAAGTGAGAAGGAACTAAGATTTGAACTGAGATAACTCACAGAACAAGGGACAAAATTTATAATCTGAACATAATGAGGTTGGTTAGTGGTTAAAACAAATTTACAATCTCTACAGGATTATAATAAGACTCAGAGTTTGCACAATATAACATTTGCGATGTCCAGAATATGATTCAAAATTACCTGGCATACAAATAACAATAAAAATGTGTCAAAATCCCATAGGGGAAATTCCAAAATGACCCACAATTCGGAATTATCATACAAATCTTTAAAACAAATAACGCAAGTATGTTTCATGAGATAAGAAAAGATAACACAACATATAAGGGTAATCATAAATGTTAGGTAATCATTTTTGTTGATTTGGAAACACTATTATATATAGACAAATATTCTAGATCAAGTAGAAACATTAAGTCAATGTGTAACACAATCCTGACAAGTTTTGGTCAGAGAATGACTCTAGAATAGGTTACAGGTAATTTCAGTTTATTGGAAAGATAAAACCAGAAAAGTTGCATTGTAAACTTTGCCACTAGAGGGACCAATTAGTGACAACTTTGTGACAGTTTTGGACCCTTCCAAGTTTTACTTTTCTCGTCTGTACAAATTGGCTAATCTGCCTATATCACAGGTTTATTTAGAAAACAAAATTACTGCAGTGTTCTTGGACTGTAGATTGCACTCCACCAGTATTTGATGGTGTTCCCATTCACTGAATATTTGGTACTGAGTCACTTGCTTTACGTATCTCAAAACTCTTTTATTAAATTATTATTATGCCATTTTATAGAATTCTACATTGAATCTTGCATAGCAAGGTGACCTGCCTCCAAAGCCTCTGTGTTGATCCCCTGTGCTATGTGAGCCACACATCTGGGAAGGTTTTCTGGGAGAAATAACTCTGTGTGTGTGCATGACAGTAAGAATAGCACCACTGGGAATGGCAAGTCTTTCCACACAAAGCGGACTGAACAAAGCTTAAGGCATGTGGTGCAAAAAATAATTTTGTTTAAATCAACTCAGAAATGAGTCAATTTATACTGCTTAAGAAAATGAGACCTGCAGTAGATTTTCTACTGTTAGAAGATATTGTTTTTGTATCTAATTGTTTTAGTGTCTCTTCCTGATTGAATATTTAAAGAATGGTCAAAGCTGATTATAAATGTAGGTAAATTCATTCTCCATGATACCATCTGAACAGTGAAATAGATACTTATCTCTACCCTCCTGTTACAGTGCTCTCTCTCCATCATTAGAGTTTGTTCCTTGGATTCACATATGTCTATCAATTTCGGTGCCAAACCTGCTCATTTAACGTATCTTTCCAAATATCTCAAAGTCACTATTATGTAAGAGAATATAGATTTACTGGTAGTCTGGACTGCGTGAGGAGATTTAGAATTCAGGAAGGAAAAAGTGCATCAGAAAAAAAAGGTGCATTAAAACATAGGGTGCTGTAATCACAAGAACCACTTATGATGAGCTTCACCTCCCTTTCAATTTGGATAATTTCACACTCAACTTCTTTGTTAGCCACTTTGATCTTTCTAATAATAAGCAGAATAGAATGAGATGAAAAAAGCTAAACAATCAGGTTCTTCATATTCAAATTTGTAAAGATTTGTATATTCCCAGGCATTTATCTAAAACTAAACCATTTTTTCTTAATGCTATGATTATTTTTATTTTGAAAGCTTTGCATCAGATAGTCAAAACCTTGAAATAACCACTTGGCACATATCATATATATTTTTTATCTAAATATATAGGTAATTTGGAACAATTCTTCCTCCAGTCTTTATTGAGCATCTTGCCTGTACCAAGTATTTTAGTGAGTGTTACCTTAAGGATGATTAACATTTTAATGAATAATAGCTGAGAGTTTGTTATTTGTCTAACAACCCAAACTGTCATTTTCTATGGCCTATTGATGGACATTGAGAGCTTAGTTATTAATTCATTCAACAATAATTTACATGAGATTTGTCACTTATTATTTGGTAAAAGTCCAGTATCCTTTCTAGTAACAAGAGAAGATGAATGAAGGCATCTATAAGACAACCGCTACAGTACTTGCCATCTAAAGAATTGTGTGCTTTTATAAAATGTTTCTTTGCAATCCGTAGTATGTTATACTAATATTAACATAATATGAGAATACTGTATTTGTATATAAGTATTAACATATAATGTCATGTAGTATACATTCTACACTGTACTATATCCTGTTATATTCTGTTATATTAATATTATATTAATATAGAAAATATTAACATCAAAGTCTACAATTAAGACAACCTGTCAACTGAAGCAGAATAAATAAATCCAAACTAAGTGTTATCATTACATTCTCATCCATTCAATGTATCGTGACCCAGGATTATTTGGTTCCTCCAGTACAGATTATTCTACATACCAAGTGGCTTGCATTGAGACACAATAGCCATGTTCTCTTTCCAAAGCCATCAAAGAGTAGCAACCCCCATGATGAATACTTAAACAACGTGGCACTTATGACCCTTGTGGGAGATATAGAAAAAATAGAGGAATAAATTATCAGATTACATTGAGAATCTGACAACTGACATTTACAACAACATTAATGATTCAGTCTTCAGATCTACACCGTCATGAGAGCCTCCAATGATACTGCCACCTGCATGATTCATATGCTGTCTTCCCCAATACTACATGGAAACATGGAGCTTCACATTGCTGGAGAATCAGGATCCGTTTATCTCTACCAATCTCTTGTGACTGGCAATTATCCATAAGAAAATTGGGTAGCAATAACTCATTTCCAAGTTCTTCCACTTTGTATCTTAAATTAGAAAAAAAATGGGAGGCACATTTTGTGTTGCTTTGTTTCAGGAAATAGGATACAGAAAGTAGTAGAAATTAACATGATCAACTCTAAGAGGCCTAAAGTTTTAATATTATATTTATACAAACTATTGCTTAGTATTGATGAAATGTCTTGGGCTTTTCTTGACTCCCAATTCTTATTGTTAGTCAGAGGCAACACTAGTTTATTATCAGGACTTATTTTTAGCTTTGTCTCTGAGTTTTTTTGTGAGGGCAGTTGCAATGATCTCATCAGATCCTAGTTTAATAATCATATTAAAATTCTTTGATTGTGTAGATGGTGATGTGTTTCATTTGTAAAATTAGGGTTCATAAATGACAGTTTTAGTAAATTTATTATTCATGTGCTTTATGCTATTTCAGAATAACATGAATACTAAAAAATTAAAAGTAAAATCATTAGCAACATAATCTTCAGCATATTTTTGTGATGTCAATAGAATAGACAAATATGCATTGTTAATAAAAATAACAACAGATACCTTTTAGAAAGTATTACAAGTTTGGCACTTCGTATTTTTCTCTATTTCTTTTACTTTTTGATATTGATTGATTGATTGATTTTACCTTCTCATTGGCCAAAACCAGTCTAATTCTTACAATGAAACTTTAAGATAGGTGCTATTATCCTTATTTTACAAGTGTGAAAATAACACTCAGAAAAGCAAAGTAAACTTAAGTTCATACAGTTAAAAGGCGGTGTAATCAGGATCCATACCTAATGTTATCTCATTCCAAATCCTGTATGCATTACCCCAAGTCCTGTGCTTCCCACTACAGCATGGAGAGTATGTAAGGTGTACTGTAAGTGATATATTACATATGCGTTGTAAAAAGAACATAAATATCTTACAATTTGAAACTTACTATGCCAAAGAGAATAGTCAAGTTTAGGAAACGAATAAAGCAAAACTGCCTCCTATTTTGTTTCGAAATAGATAGCTGCAAAGATAAAAGGCTACATACTTCCCCAAGGGGCCTCCCTCACAATTTGCTCAAAAAATAATTTCTTGTGGTTCCAAGGTTCTGTGACACAGTCCTGTTGAATTTTACCCTGACAATATACATTAATAGCTTATATGGGACAAGGACAGGACTAGGAGTCATTACTCCATTCACCTGAGACAAATGCATGTTTGACTGCTTCCTTCATTCTATGTTTACTTTATCTTATGTAAAACTGCAAATTCACTGAGCAAGAGACAAATGCATAATTGACTATTCCTCAACCCCCTCCTTTCATTTGTAACGTGTGGATTCAGTGAAGGCTGATAAAAACCTTAAAAGAATGCAACAAATTGCTCCTTTTATCTACCCTCCCCATCTTTTTTTCTTTCTTATTTCCCCTACTGCCCCCCCACCCTTTTTCCCTTTAAATATTGAAATCCTCAGACTCTCTTTGGAAAAAGCAGGATCACAGATGTTTCTGTGATTTTGTGTTACGCTTTCCTTGGTGCATCTTCAACCTTGGCAAAATAAACCTCTAAAATGATTGAGACTCACCTCAGTCATTTTCTTTGATTTACAATATATAGAAAAGCATGTTTTCACATGTAAAATCTTTCAAGCATTATAACATGGATAGATTGAGGATTAAATGTGACAAGGTGCTTACTAAAATATAAACCAAAATATTGTCATTCATATATATATGTGTATATATATATATCATAGAATTTGTAATCCTTACAAGTCCAACACATAATACATGCAAGTTTAGCATATAGGTTAATTAACCATATAAACTACATGCTATATACATGCTTTTATTAACTGCTTGTATGATCTTTATGCCACTGAGACACCTGGAGGTCAAAGTTACCTATAATTTTATTGACTTACTTTTCTTTTAATATAAATATTTATGAATAACAGCATTCACATAAGAGTTATATTTCTATTATAACACAATATTTCCAAACTACCAAATATTTATTAAGGTTATACCAGATGACATACTTACTCTACTTTCTTGGTCAACTGAACAAATTTATTATGATTTTAGCATTTAAGTTACGTTACATGAAACGTAACCAGGCCATTTGTGCTGTGTGTAAAAATTGACCAAAAATTAAAGTCACTAAACAGCATTTACATCATTTCGACACTCTATATGATGTTCCTTGTTGGGTGAAGTAGTGAGAAATACTAATATATTTCTACTGCTATGGATCCATTTTCTTCTCCAAGGAGAATATTAGTGGTTCAAGCTTACCAAGTTGAGTGATTCCATTTACTTAAACTATTAATTGCTCAAACTTATACCATATATTTCACCTGGTATTTGGATAATGATTTTACTTCTTTCTTACACAGATCTTCCCATAAAATTTTTCTTTTTCCCCACAGTGGGGTGACCTTTTAATTTAACTTTTGTCTCGAACTTTGTGGTTCCACCTCTCAATAATTCTAGCTTTTGCATATTCTCTGTTTATGTGAAACGTTTCCCATGAATTTTTCAGTCTTCCTGTTTCAATCTGGACTTTTTTTTTTCTCTCTCTCTCTAGGCCTGCCACACACATGACATGCTGGAAATCGACTCTTTTCTACATTATATATTTTCCAATCTCTTCATATGCTTCCTTGTTTAATTTAGTATAGCTCAACAAACTGTTTAAATTACCTGAAAGGAAAAGATTCTATTTTCATATATCTAAAAGTGTTCTGTCCTCTCACAAAAGTCTGATTGATTTGCTGGGTATTGAATACGATAATCAAATTAATTTCCCTTTAAAATTTTGTAGAGTTTGCATCACCATCTTCTAGAATCTAAAGCTGTAATTGAGAAACAGGTACTTTTTAAAATTTATTTCTTGGAAGTTCAAGATGAATCTTTCATTCACTTTCGTGGGCATGCGGCGGGCCTCTTTAAATTGAAGATGTATTCTTTAGTTTGTGGAAAGACCTGTTTCTGTTCTACAATTATGCCTCTTATGCTGTTATTTTTAGTCTATGTGTATGATGTTTTTAATAAAAACTATTTTGATGTAGTCATAAAGTTATTCATTTTTAAAGCTCTTTTCTGTTTTCTAGTTCAAAAATTATTTTTCTCAAAGATCAGTTTTTTTTTTATTCGCTTCCATTTTGTTGGATTTTTGGTGTGTATCTAGAGATTCTTGACAGTCCATTTATATTTAAGATTTAAGAAATGTGAGTTTCCTCTGCTATTTTGCAAGTAGATAAATTCCATAATAGTCATCACCCATGTGAGAGAAATACGGCTGGAAGTAACGATACAGTCTCAGGTTTTGTTTGGAGTTGGATGAGGAAGGAGCTGGCTTTCAGCCTGGAACACTTATATTCCAATTTTCAAAAGGCTTTGTCCTGGCGAAACAGCACCCACACTAAAGTTCTCCAAGTTATTTGTAACTACCCAAATAATAATATTTTTAATGTATTTACTCATTTATAATTTACCTGTGGGATGAAGCCAACCTGCTTCCTTCTCTGCATAGAAATAAGAGAGTAAGAAGACACTAATTTTTCCCCATATAGATTTTAAACTAATCTTCTTCTCAGCTCCACTTTTCACTTCTGTTCTTCATCAGATCTACAAACTTCATATTTAAAGTTCTCCTGGGATTCTCACAGAAAAGTAAGCTTATCAAAGTATGTTCTGGGTTGTAACTTCTTCTGACCTACCCACTTTAACTTGTCTAAGAATAAATTGAAAACTTTCATCTACTCATGAATACCTTTTACCTATTCTCTTTTCTGTAACGAGTTATCACATTTTTGTACTTCAGGCCTTGCCTTTCATTGGCTCTGAAGGATATGTGAACACATATGTGTTCAGTCATCTTGAAGTGGCAGATGCCTTTTTATAATGTCAAATGATACATTTAAACTATTTTCCAAATTGTCAATGGTATCTCCTGAATTACCAAGCATGTAAAATGAGGAAATTAGCATACCTATGCTTCGCTCCAGTTTGTTCCCTCCCTCCTTTATCCCAACTACTCTCATCATTCCATAATGTTGAAATCACAAAATTGGTAACTCTTGCATCTTTGTAAGCACAGTAATATCTTCTGTGCTTGTTAAATATAATGATTCTGAAAACTGAAAACTAGAAAGCAGTGTTTATGAATTGTCCAATACAGAACATTATATTCAAGGAGTTTTAAAAATAAAAACAAAGGTTTAAACTTATAACTATGACAATGAGGATAATAAATCATTCTCATATTCCCCAAATAGTCTTCATTTCTTTAATAAAAATTAATGGTTGAGGTTATTAGGAAGTTAATTCATACTATTAATTTTGCATTGCTATTGGTCAAGTAACATTCCTAATAGCCAAACACAACACAATGGCCTTTTTCCTTTCTTTTCTTTCTTTCTTTTTTTTTTTTTAGAACCTCACTCTGTCACCCAGGCTGGAACGCAGTGGTGTGATGCAGGCTCACTGCATCCTGCATCTCCCAGGTTCAAGTGATTCTCCTGACTCAGCCTCCCTTGTAACTGAGATTACAGGTGTGCACCACCACAACCAGTTAATTTTTTTTTGTATTTTTAGTATAGATGGGGTTTCACCATGTTGCCTGAGTTGGTCTCGAACTCCTGACCTCAAATGATCCTCCTGCCTCTGCCTCCCAAAGTGCTAGGATTACAGGTATGAGCCACTGCCCATGGTCACAATGACCTCTTTTCTGATGACTTTCTGTTCAAACATCCTGCATGCAATTCGTCCACAGCTTCGACAGCCCTGCCTTCTTCTTATTATTATTACAGAATCTACCTATTCGCTCTCTCTAGCCTCACTTCTCTTCCCCAACACACATTTTTATGCACTACTGACTTAAATTCCATGCTCAAAAGTCAAATGCATGTGTGTGTTTTTCTCTTTCCATGGTTTGACATCTACGTGGCTTAGCAAAAATTACACTTACCCGCTGGAAGACAATCTTTCTTGTTTCTGATTTGTACTTCCCATTGCCTGTTGAACATTTTTGCATAGATGTGCCATGGACATGTGAACAGAATTCATTGGCCCTTACATTTCCACCTCCACACTGACAATGCTTCTTCCTTGGGGGTTTTCTGTTTCATTTATTACACCATCTTTTATAAAATCTTCTAGGCCAAAAACATAATTTTTCTTCCTACCCCCCATTATAGTTGCTTAGTTTTCTGTAGTGTTTCTTTCATCTATATCTGTCTGTCCATCTACTTTATGGAGACCTAAATTCATCATCTTTTGCCTGTCTAACCACAATGATCTCCAAACTAGTTTTTCTCTCTAGTTACTGTCTGTCCCAATGCATACTAATACCATCTTTCCAAGGCCAAGAAGGTATTAACTCTTTGCTCTAAAACATTCAAGTATTCCCCAAAGTCTTCAAAAAGTAGAGGCAGGGTTCCTCTATATTATCCAGGCTGGTCTTGAACTTCTGGGCTCCAGCAATCCACTTTCCTCGACCTCCCAAAGTGCTGGGATTATAGGCACGAGCCACCACGCCAGGCTGGGTGATTCTTAAGCACACTAATACTGAAAGCCACTGTTTTTCTTGCATTTTTCCACTTGCAATAAAGCAGAACTCTGCTGTCTCTTCTCACTTGTTTCATTTTCGTAATGTTAATGATGAGTAATATTTACTAAACATTTGCTATATAGCAAATATTGCCTTAAGCACATTGCATGCTTAATATCATCTGATCCTCACAACCAACTTACGAGAGATTCAATAATTATACCTATTTTGAAGATGTGTGAATCCATGTGCAGAGAGGTTAAGTCCTTTGCCTGATGTCACATATAAAGTTCCAGATCTTGCTTTAAAACTTGTGTTCCTAAACACAGTGCTCTTCTGGCTCAGCATCTTATGAAGACTTACTGTTTTTTCTCTTAGTTTATCGTGAAGTGTTCTCTGGTGTGAGATTTCATTTAGCCTCAGACAGCTAAAATATATTCACTTTGGCTTCATTATTTGTGAATCAAAAGATTAGTGTATTTTTCAAAAGACATTCCATCTAGAGGGCTGGGTTAAGCCCTTATGTTTCAATATCCTTAATTGATGAAGATTTTCAAAGTATATTCCTTTCAACACATGATGAAATCATTAGTAAATATAGATTTAGGACTGCTGTGAAAAGTTAGGCTAAATTGCCTATCACAGTTTAGCAGTTTGAAGAAAATCTCAACATTGAAAGCCTTTTAAACTTTACTACTGGGGTGACATGAGCCGGCAAGGCTGTTATCACCTGATAATGCATTTCTAGGTGAGCTACATTTTCCAAAGGCCATTGTATCCTGTGGTGATGATGGTTTGTCATTGCACAGCCCACTGGGCAGCACTGAGAGAAATTGTCCTAGAACATATATAGAACCACACAATTAATGTGCTCTGCTCCTGAGAAAAGCAAGGGGAATACAACCTTTGATGGTCTCATTTAAGAAATAGCTTTCCCCTCGGCTAAACACTCCCCAACAAGCCTCTGTCATTACTTAAAAATCCAAAAGCGACTTGTCTGACAAATACCTGGCCCTGCAGTAAACCATGAGGCTCTTGGTCTAGGAGAGGGAAAGAGAGCAGGCACAGATGATGTCACCCTCTGTCACTACCACCTGTTTATTGACTTGGAAACACAAACTAGTTTGTCTTTATCACTGCGCAAACTGTTCTTCATCTAGTATTTTTCTTGGCTGCCTCATTCTGCTATCTCCTCGCTGTGTAGTGCATGATTGTAACTGGAATTCCGATGGCTCTCATTTTACGTCCAAACAGTTCTAGTTTCCCCTTACCATATGGTCATCCTGATGTTACCATTTGCCTCAATCATCCTTTTTGTAGCTGCTTGAACATCTTAATTGATCTCATGAGCTATGTTAGGGATTTATAACAGACATCAGTATAATTCATCTCACACACACGGACTGGGTCTTTTTTCTGGTTGGAAGTGTGTTACATACACATAGATATTTATATTTCTCTAAAACTTATGTTTCACCTTAGTGAGAACATAAATGAGCTTTCAAGGGCTACAGCTCACCAGAGGAAACAATTTACCTGTGTTCCCTTGTCTGATATGGTATTTTCCATTTCCCTGAAGTGTTTGGTGTATTACAACATACTTAAGCCCTTTCCTCCCGTTTAAACAGAATGGTAAATATACTCAGCTTTAAAAGTTTTCTGGAATAAACTGTGAGTTCATATTTTACTTGGTACCCACATTGTTTTTCTTACTTTCTCACTCATTCATTTTTACTATCAATAAGACACTCAAAATTATTAAACAATATGTGTTCATGATTTTTTTAACCCTCGGGACACACCAATTTGCATTGGATCTTTCCACATTTATCCAAGATTCCACATCTTTCTTAAAGCCTGCTTTTCATCATTGACTCCTATGTCATTAAAGCAAATTCTCAAAAGCAGATGCCTATAGCTATGCAAACTCACCCCTGACACACACAATTATAAACCCAGTAGAGTGAAAGCTAACACCATAGACTGAAAGGATAGTTTATAAAATTTCCTGCTTGATATATTTTAAGCCCTGGCAAGTGGGTATCTATCTAAGTCATTTTTCTGGGGGGAAGATGACTGACTAGTTTATTTTCAGTATCTGGGATTTGGGCCCACTTTAAGAAAAACTATCAAGTGAGCAAATTTGATTATTGGTACAATCAGGGCTTCTTCTGTTCTTCCCAATTGCCTATCTTATTTTAAATCAAGGACCAGAGACTATCCCCATGTTTTCAACCTTCCTCAGTTTTATCCCAAGGATGTGAACTAGATCTTATATCTTATCCAGGAGCATTTACCTTTGGAAATTGACTTACAATTGTGAAGCCAGAGGATTAATCTTCAGGAAGAATTTTGAAGTTTTGGGATGATTTATTTTTTGTGTGTTCATTTGATGATCTAGTTTCCTAAAATCATTTGCCTGAAGTTATGTCTCTTGTGTACAATGCTTTACAGAGTATCATATAGATTTCCTGACTCTGCCTAGGGGAAGAACTACTGGGTCTGAAGCCAGATGTCTCCAAGGAGAAAGAGAACATTGAATGTTCTAAATAAGTAATATCAAAAATGAATTGGAGGCAGCATAAAGCCCAGAGTTTTTGTTTACGTGATGTTAGTCCATTGAGAAATTTCAGTGACTAGATCACTCTCAGTAGACAATAGTCCATGGAAGCCTATATAGTACCACTGTGAGATTTTACTTAGAAAATCCATGGACTTCAAACTTACATCTTTTATTTACTTATGTATGTTATTTAACATATTTCATTTAAGTGGCTTAACTTGAAATAAATTAGCACAAGCACACACTGGAACATATACTTGACTGCACAGCTGTGTCAGGTTACATCCTCTATGTACTTTAGTTTTCTAACTTGAGAAATAAAAACATTTGTACTTACCTTTCCACAGAGAATCACCACATCATTTTTTATTTTTTATCTTTGGAGGGCGGAATTGTTTTATATAGCATTGATCAAATTCCAATTCTGTCCCTTACTAACTCTGTATTTATGTGAAAAACACTTAACTTCTCAGTTTCCACTTCTTTGAAGTGTGGATAATAATATCAATCTGGGATGGTTTTCAGGAGAACTAAATGTCTTAATATATGTGCATTGCCCAGTGTTGGCAGAGCAGGCTCTTACCAGGCATCAGTTCCTTTCTGATATTAATGTGTGTGGCAAGGATGAATCTTTCTCCAAACTAATATTAAATCCACAGAGAATTACATAATGCCCAGAATAATGCTATTGCTATGGGCACAATTCCTATAAAGTAGAAACAACGGAATTGATCGTTACAGAACTGAATAAATGGCCTAGAATTGAGACTTATATTAGAAACAGAGACTTGAATGAGACACTGAGAGTAGAGCATTTGGTAAATCAGTTCCAAAGATGACAAGGACAAGAAGTAAGAAAAGGGGGCATCAAAATCTGCACAGAATGGTAAAATAAAGAAAAGTAAAGTGTTGTTTGTGTGTGGGAAGTGTTTCATTCTTAAATTATGTTTTTGGAAAAAAATCTTTTGGAAACTACAATGAAAGTTTAGAATGTGCAACTGTCCAGTGGGTTCACCTTGTCCCCTGCCTAGACATAGCCGATTTATCAAGACAGGGGAACTGCAATAGAGAAAGTGTAATTCAGGCAGAGTCAACTGTGCAGGAGAATGAAGTTTTATTATTACTCAAATCAGTCTCCCCAAGCATTCAGGGATTGGAGTTTTTAAAGGTAATTTGGTGAGTAGGGGTTCAGGAAGTGGGGAATGCTGATTGGTCAGGTTAGAGATGGAATCACAGGGGGAGTTGAAGTGAGGTTTTCTTGCTATCTTCTCTTCCTGGGTGAGATCACAGAACTGGTTGAGTCAGATTATTGGTCTGGGTAGTGTCCACTTATCCACTGAGAGCAGGATCTGCAAAATATTTCAAGTACTACTCTTAGATTTTACTATAATGTTGTTATCACCAGGAGCAATTTGGGCAGGTTCAGCTGAAGCCCCCAAAGGAGCTGAACTGAGACAGACATCCCACAATGAATGTGGCTACAGAACTAATCAGGAGAGGGAAGAAGGCATTGGCAGTGCCTAGGATACTCACAGAATAGGTCACCCCATAGTGGAACTACTGACAGATACCCCACTCTCTGGCTACAGACAGATACCCTGTGATACGGGTACAGTTGTGGGGTGTCTCCCCAGGACTATTTCTCCATGACAATTAAATCCATGCACATTGGGTCAGCAGGGCCCCACTGGTAGAGACATTGCCAGAGTCAGCCTCCTGTCCAAGAAACAAGGTAGCCACTTGGGCTAGCCTCTGAATCCATTGCTGGAATTGGGCTACCAAACCACAGGCAGGTATCCCCAAGAGCAATCCTGGACGAGCTCCCAAATTTGTAACCACCCAATGGTTTCACCTTGCCCCCTGCCTAAACAGAACCAGTTTATCAAGACAGGGAAATAGCAGTGGAAAAAGAGTAATTCAGACACAGCCAGCTGTACAGGAGACCAGAGTTTTATTATTACTCAAATCAGTCTCCTAGAGCATTCCAGAAGTTGAGTTTTCAAAGATAATTTGGCAGGTAGGGGCTTTGGAAGTGAGGAGTGCTGATTGACCAGGTTGGAGATGGAATCAATCACAGGGGGACTGAAGTGAGGTTTTCTTTGCTGTCTTCTCTTTCTGGGTGGGATTGCAGAACTGATTGAGTCAGATTACCAGTCTGGGTGGTGTCAGCTGATCCACTGAGTGCAAGGTCTGCAAAATATCTCAAGCATTAATCTTAGGTTTTACAATAGTGTTGTTATCTCCAGGAGCAATTTGGGGGAGGTTCAGACTCCTACAGCCAGGGGCTGCATAACCCCTAAATCATAATTTCTAATCTTGTAGCTAATTTGTTAGTCCCACAAAGACAAACTGGATCCAAGGCAAGATAGGGGTCTTTTCAGGAAAGGGTTATTATCAATTTTGTTACAGAGTCACCCATAAACTAAGTTCCTTCTCTAGGTTAGCTCAGCCTATGCCCAGGAATGAACAAGGAAAGCTTAAAGGTTGGAAGGAAGATGGAATCAGTAGGTCTGATTTCCTTCACTGTCATAATTTCCTCAGTTATAATTTTTGCAAAAGTGGTTTCAACATGGATTCTGCTCTCAGTAATCTTACAGGCTGTGGTTTGAGAGTAGGATTTGAGACTGTTACAAATAGTGGGCATGTGTTAAAGACATTGGATCAACTGAGAGGTGAATGTTATTAAATGATATGACACTGAGCAATAAAGACACCTAAGATGATCATATGAGTCAGGATAGAGATAAAAACTGGACTAGTAATGTCTTCAAGGAGACCAAGAAGTCCTACAGATGACAAAGACAAAAAGATGGAGATAGTAGAGGGGGTGATCTTCAAAAGAACCTAAGATTTTATATAAACACAAAGGAAGAATGAGTAGCAGCAGGAGTCATTCCCACAGAGGTGATAATTGAAGCTGGGATTGGATCAAATTGCCAAAGGCTTATATAGAGCAATAGATTTCCAGGATGAAATCCTTATGTGAAGGTCAGTGCAGACTACAGAAATAGAGTCATTTTTATTCTGTGAAGTGGATAGAATTAGGCACTGAGCCTGGGTTTTACATGTGACTGTGCTCTCTGCCTGGCATTTTGGCACACATATTGTTGATGGTTAATTGGATGCCTATTTGTCTAATTTCACTCTACCACACTGCCTCACCAGAAGAGAAATTCTACACTTGTCTCCTAAACTTGTATGGGCTCTCAGAGTAGTTCATTTTCTCTCCTTATTACAATTTTCTAATTCATAATGGCTTTCCTTTCATTGAAAGAGCCTTTGCTTTCAACCCATTGTCATTCATTAGCTAAGAAAAGGATGTACTGCGAGAAAGGAAATCTAGATGAGAAAGCTTGTAGAAATGGTGTACAGATGTTTTTCCTAATTCCTTGCACAACTATGATGCATCTTTAGCAGGAGACCTCAAGTCAAACCAGATTATCTTTAGTTTAAAGTACATACTAGTTAGTGCATTTCCTCATACTGATGGTTAAACAATAAACTTACTGCTGGCAATCATGATTCAGCTATAGGAAAATATTCTCAAATACTAAATCAGGATATTCTGGGTCTTATATTATCTAATATTTTCTTAAATTAAGGTAGAAATGGCCACCCAAGTTTGTTTAGAGCTATCTTTCAGGAGAGAAGTTGATGGGTTTAATGTCGCTCGAAGTTCACCTAAGGAATCAAGAGTTTGCCACTACTGAAGACATTTGATGCATTTTAAAACCTTTTTTCTTTACCTCAATATGTTGCTTAAAAATGATAATAATAGGGGTCAGGCACGGTAGCTCAAGCTTGTAATCCCAGCATTTTGGGAGGTAGAGGTGAGCAGATCACTTGAACCCAGAAGTTCATGACCATCCTGGACAACACAGCAAAACCTTGTCTCTATAAAAAAATATGCAAAAATTAGCTGGGGTGGTGGTGCACGTCTGTGGTCCCAGTTACTCAGAAAGCTGAAGTGGAAGAATCACTTGGTCCAGGAAGTTGGGGTTGCAGTGAGCTGAAATCACACCACTGCACTCCAGCCTGGGTGACAAAGTGAGACCCTGCTTCAAAAAAAAAAAAAAGAAAAAGAAAAACAACAATAATAATATTTGAGTGCCTAGAAAATAATGGTATTACGCTAAAAGCTTATCTGCATTTTCAGAGCTAAACATTGCTCTATGAGTTGTTTTGTTATTAATGATTAATGTAAGATAAACATAACTGGGACATTTCAAAGAGTGAAAGAAAAATGTGTGTGGTTACTCTAGCCATGTCCTCTTCTAACTATGCAGAAATAAAAACAGAGAGTTTGCAAAAATTGTCATAGCCAGTGCAACGGGCATACTGATTTCACATTTTTAGCAGTTTACAAAATTCAGGTTTAAAACATTTTAATTAATTTATTTTTTCTATAGAGCACTTAGCCTAGTTCTTAAGGACTACTAGTAGTAATAATAATAATAATAATAATAATAATAATAAAAGTTAATTCTGGAACTGAGCCACTTCCAGTTTAAAACTGGGTAAGTGTACAATCAGTTGAAGATTCCTTAACTTTCTCGTCTGCTGTTTCTAACAGAAATGACCCAACTTCCTGGAAGACAGAGGTATCACCCTGGCATTGTGAAAGGGTACCTTTTCAGGGTCCCCTTTGATATTGCTAGTTGTCCTTCAGTCTTCAAGCATGAGCCTCTGACTCCACTGTAGTTGCTGAGTTAATAGCTAGTCCTCTATATTCCTCAGTTGTTAGAGCCTCGCTAGTCTCTCAGAGTCATCTGTGCCTGAACTTTAAGGACTACTGCAAAAGTGCTACTTCCCTTGGAGTCTCCTGCCTGCTGTCTAGGGACTCAGAGACTATACTTTTTCTACACCACATTGCAGGTTGTAGGATCCTGCTATGCTGCCCTTTGGGGTCCTAGACTCAGCCATCTCCCCCATAATTATGCCTCTCTGAGGCACCAAGCTACCTAAGATTTAACATGGGAAGCCAGTCAATGCTTGTGCTTCTCAGGCATCCCCCAACTCCTCCTGGGGCCTTGGCACATATCTCTGGGGCTTGGCCCAGAAGGATGGGATTTTGCACACCCTCTTAGGCACTCAGCCTCCTTCTATCCCTCTATGTGCCCTCTCCAATTTTTCCTCCCCTGACATCTGGTCAAATTTTTGTGTCTTTTTATAGTGCCCAGAAAGTTTCTCCTATACCCTTATTTCTTCTGTAGTCTCCTTTTCCTCTATGGTTTCTGATTTAAATTCTATTTCCCAATTTTTAATGTTAAATTAAAATACTGCAATTATAAAATAACTCTTTACCCCGCATCTTTAGCCTAGCTCTTGCAAGGTATAAGTTAACTAATGTCTACAAAGAAACTTAAAATAAGAATCTGATAGGTTTCTCTGTATTCTTGTACCTTTCCATTTATATCATAAGAAGGCTGATTTGTATAGAAAGTTTTGGTGGTGAAATAGTGTAAGGAGGATTTATGGGGAATTTAAATAAAATACACCAGGAATTGTTCACTGTTAGTTGTTTGCCCCAATCATTGGCATATTTCACATAAGAAGATTTACTCTCACTTATGACCATTATATTACACTTACACTATGTTAGATTTTAACTAGGCTCACAGTCAATAAATGATTATTCTTATTTCTGAACTGGTGAGGTTTTTTAAGTTTATTCATTTTTTCAACAATTATGTTTTAAACTTTCTATGCAACAGATACAGTGATAAGTCAGGTAATATAGACATTTAAAAATCATATTTCCTGTCTTCAAAGAGCTTTCAGAACAGTGGATAAAAACAGATGCTGAAATAAACAATAATAATACTTCAGAAAAAAAAAGCTGTCCTGAGATGACTTTGGTGTCTTCTATGGGCAGGTCTACCCAGTTTGGCCTATGTCAGACAATTGATTTGAATTTCTTGGAAATATTCAAGTGGACAAAGTATACCACGAACATTTTAAAAGTCGCGTTGTTCATGTGGAAGTATGTTTTATTACGTAACAGACTGTAAAATTTAAATTATTTTGATTTTAAGTACAAGGTTGTCACCCACAAAATAGACATTAATATTAGATAGTGTGCGCAGATCCCAACAAAAATTTGAGAAAGAAAAATAATCAAAATACTGTTCCACAACTCTTAGACCCTTGTGTTGGATCAGGGCCTTAGAGGCATCTGAACACAAAGAGATTCCTTTAGAGAGCCTTTGCCGTCCTGTGAATTTCAATAACACTTCCCAAAGTGGCAGCTGAATCTTACCTTCTCAAGCAGTATTTGAATCTTACCTCACAAATCTAGGGGAGAGCACTTAGTGGGATCTCTGAAACCACAAAATGCTTTCCCTGGCTGGGCGCGGTGGCTCACGCCTAATCCCAGCACTTTGGGAGGCTGAGGCAGGCAGATCATGAGGTGAGGAGATCAAGACCATCCTGGCTAACATGGTGAAACCCCATCTCTACTAAAAATACAAAAAAAAAAAAAAAAAAAAAATTGCTGGGTGTGGTGGCGGGCGCCTGTAGTCCCAGCTACTCGGGAGGCTGAGGCAGGAGAATGGCCTGAACCTGGAAGGTGGAGCTTGCAGTGAGCTGCGATGGCGCCACTGAACTCCAGTCTGGGCAACAGAGCGAGACTCCGTCTCAGAAAAAAAAAAAAAAAAAAAGAAAGAAAGAAAATGCTTTCGTTGGTGTTAGATGGCACAGAGTACTCGTTTATACCTAAAATAACAGTAGCAACTATTGGCCACAGGATATAGATTTAGACTATGCTTGGATCTCAGAGTTTACTGGGGCAAAAGATGTATTTCCAATGGACTAAATGTGAGCCACAGGGAAAAGAGATTGCTAGGCTAGAGCCTTTTCAAGTTCTGCCAAAGAATATCATGAGACTTCCAGAGCAAGCATATGTGTAAAATGAACAGAGGAGGGTTATAAACAGAGATACCCCCAGGGAACTGGACAGTCTATGAATTTGGCGTTAGAGAATGGGTTCACTCTTATACCCTCCATGGCTGAGATAATGAAGCTACCTTACAAGAGTATACATCATCAGTCAAATAAAATCTTCTCCTGATTTATCAGTGTCCTCTGTTCCTGGTACCGGCTTGGACTCAATGTTTTTGTAAAACTGCAGCTAGGAGTCAGGAAGGAGGTAAAAAGGGAGAGGGGGAAAAGGCCATACCATTCTCTACCTGCACTAAATTAAATTTAATGATAGTTTCACTTCAAGGGGCCTTAAGAATGTTTTTAAATGAGTCATGTGAAAAACAAAACAAGAAAATGGACCTGTTTCATTTTTACCTAGAGAAAGAGAAGGCTAACAGGGCCCAATTACATACATGTTAAATAAATAATGGGATACCGTAATAAACAAATAAACAAAAGTTATGCTTTGATTATATCAGAAGTGATGCTTATTAAACTTATAGGTTACATTTGGTGATGTTCGTGGGGTTTTTTCATTGAGGAAGCTTTAAGAATTGAAACTGATAAACACAGACTCCCATTTTGGCACTATGTGATAATTGTTTCCAGAAATTTACCATTCCATTAAATTTATTTTGACAAATTCATAGACATCTCTCTTTAATCGGGTTGATAAAATAAATATTTGGCCTTTTGAATTATTTTATTAATATACGTGTCCAAACTGTAGGAAATACTAGTAAGTACAAGCTATTAGCAGAGAGCTTGCTACCCTCAAGCTCAGGGCCCATTTTCATATCCACAAAGACTCCCTGTGGCTCCTTTTCTCTTTTTAGTGTAGCTCCCATGGGTACATTTTGCTTTCTTTTCTCAGTGGTTGCCACTGCCCACTCTTATGCTTGTAATATTTCTTCCAAAAGCTTGGCTGTGAAGTGGAGCACATAATCCCCTGTTTCTGTGAAAGCATGATTCCCTAAAAGAAAAGCACAGGATACTTCTGCTCCTTGATATATACAAAAATAATAGAAAATATAGAACACACACACATACATACATACACACAGTGTGTATACAACCCCACACAAACACACATATAATTCCTATTTGCATGCATATATGCAGTTGGAGAATTCTAAGGGCAGTTGTTGTTAATATAATTGATAATGCCTGACTTTCTTTTGAAATATTCAGTAGAAAAATCAATGCCAGATAAAAATTCCAAGTCCCAGAATTGACATGATTAGCTATGTGACCTTGGAAAGCTTCTTTTTATTTTTCTGAGCTTTAATTTTTTTTTTTCAGTAAAATTGGTACAATTAAATAATATTGCCAAACTGACAAGAATTGTTCTAGTGATTGAGAGAGAAGTCTCTGGCATATAGTAGACTTTCCATGGATATACTGGAATATTTTTTTTACCTTTCTTTTAGTAGAAGGAAAAAATGGAACCAGCAAAACTACATAAACTATGTGCTCCTGTGGTCCTAGCTACTTGGGAGGCTGAGGTGCGAGGATTGCTTAGGTCTGGGAGGTCAAGGCTACAGTGAGCTGTGTTTGTACCACAGCACTCCAACCTGGGCAACAGAGCAAGACCCTCTCTCAAAAATAAAAGCCAGGAAAAAACACATGAACTAGAAAAATGAAACTTTGAATTGTTACCACCTCCAGCCCAACTTTCTCCCAAATGGACATTCTTTTCTTGTTTTCCATGGGTTACACTTTGGAAGACTCTGCTCTGGTTACCGTGTTGCATAGTCCTATAGCTTCATTGGGCACACACAAATCAAGTTGTATATTTCCTCTGTTGAATACAATATAATTGTAGGCACACTAACTGTGGTATCACATTTCGATTATATCTGGCCACAATTAATATAGTAGAATTGAGTTTAAAAGACAAGTTTTGTCTCTTTTTCCTTTTTCTTATTTTTTTCTTTTGAAAAACTACTTTTCTGTTATGGCTTACCTTAATATTAGCCACACTTTTGCTTTCCAGAAAATTAATCCACAGATTAATCAAAATTCAATTTTCAGTTATTTTGATTAATATTTTTATGTAAAATATATTGGTCTGGCAAGTCATACCAAAAGAGCAATTATGAATGAGAAGTGAATGCTATGGTCTGAATGTGCCTCCCACAATTTATATATTGAAACATAATTACTGATGTAAGAGTACTCAGAGGTGGAGACTTCAGAATTGATAAAGGCATGAGGGCAGAGCCATCATAGATGGAATCGGGCTCATATAAAAGATCTGAGGAAATGGGTCATTCACTCTTTTCCACTTTTCTGCCATGTAAGGACACAGCAAGAAGATCCTCACCAGACACCACCTGCCAGTACCTTGATCTTGGACTTACAAACTTCTGGAAGTATGAGAAATAAATTTCTATTACTTATAAATTTTCTAGTCTCAGCTATTTTGTGATACCAGAATAAACTAAGGCAAATTTTTAGGGAGACCAATACATTGGAAAATTAGAAATATTTCAGTGTGAAACTTCCTACCTCTTCCATTTTATGAAGAAATCCCTTGGCTCCGAGTAGAACTTGTGTCGATAGACAAAATAAAAGTTGCAGAATTGCAGTCATTAGAGAGATGAGTCTTACTATTACATTTAGGTATGGAAATCTGAAGCAACTGTTTTGGATGGAGTTTTTCTCCTTTTTAATCTTTATTGATCTTATTGAATGATTATCAATTGATTGTCAGCACCTGACAGGCCTTCTGGTAAACTGCTAAGAAAGTACTAAAGGACTTAGCTTTTCAAGATTTTAGATTTACAACACTTGCTTCAGCAATAATATCTCTTTAGCTCTGATCACTAAAAGAAATTTTATCTAGAATTTCAGTAACTTATCTGAAATATTTACCTCAAATATAGTGTAGAAAGTAGAAGGCAGTGTATCACGTAAAATCAATAACACAGGAACTTAGGTTTAATAATTAGTTTTGACATGAAATAATTATCACCTCTTTAGGCAAATTTTTAGTCAATCTAAGTCTCAGTCTCCTCATCTGCACCATGAAAGTGGTATCTCCTTAGCTGAGTTCTTGAATGAAATAAATTTAATAATGCATGAAAAATGTCAAACACAAGGATGACAGATACTCCAGCTCAATTAAAAAAACAACTCCTTAAATAATACTACTTAATATAAGTAGCTACCAGTATTGTGTAAGGATATTTTTTAGGCCTGTTACAATAGATCTTTAAGAACTTCTTAATACCAAGGGCAAAATCTGTTAACTGGGATTTTTGAGATGCTATGTAACATAGTGGGACAAAAACAAGCACATTTGCTTCCTCCTGACTAGACAGATGTGCGATCTTGGGAAATGCCTCTCTAACTCTGATCCGCAGTTTCCTCCATTGTAAAATGAAAGTAATCCCTCTCTCAACCAAACTGCTGTCAGCTTTAAATAATGGAGTGCTTAGCATAAAATCAGGTAATGGCAAAGTATTTCATAAACTGTGACAATCATTATCAGAATGAATGACATGCTCTCAGTACAAATTGATCCCTAGTTATAGCAGTATCATAAATCAGGCTTTATTTTTTCAATATTATTTCACAAATATAATCTCATTTTATGCATACAGTAACTATAAGAGTTTGCATGAAAGAAATCTTTTTTTTTTTTTTTTTTTTTTTTTTTTTTTTGGAGATGGAGTCTCGCTCTATTGCCAGGCTGGAGTGCAGTGGCTCTATCTAGGCTCACTGCAACCTCTGCCTCCTGGGTTCATGCGATTCTCCTGCCTCAGCCTTCTTAGTAGCTGGGACTACAGGTGCCCACCACCATGCCTGGCTTTTTATTCTTCTTTTTTTTTTTTTTTGTATTTTAATAGAGACAGGGTTTCACCGTGTTGCCCAGGCTGGTCTAGAACTCCTGAGCTCAGGCAATTCGCCCGCCTCGGCCTCCCAAAGTGCTAGGATTATAGGCATGAGCCACCGCGCCCTGCCAAGATATCATTCTTTATTTTGTAGATGAGAAATCTGAGGTTATGAGAGACTTATATTTCCTCAAATCTTTCCAGACACTAACTGCAGCAGAAGATCCCCAAATCAGGTGTTGTAACTCTCCATTCCTGGATACTTGTTATGACATTATATTGCATTCCAATTTTAGAATTACTAAGTTATGTATTTTGGTTCATTGAAAGACTTTAAGGCTACGATTCTCCTGAATTAAAACAGAAAGAAAACCATGAATCTTTTAGCTATTTTCCCTCAAAACTTGGTTTCATATTTTGATTTAAATGATTCTTAAGTTTTGTTAATAAATTTCAGAAAGATTGATCTAGAAAATTATTAAACCTGATTTTGTTCTTCAATGAATAAAATGGCCTTCAAGAGAGTTATAGTATGATTTTCAAACTGTACTTTATGTTTTGACAAAAGAAACTTTAATATTCCTGTATTTTTCCACTGCAGGTGAATTTGATATTCAAAAGATGAGAAGACTAATGGTTCTGATTAGAGTGAAGCAGAAAGTGAGGAGGATGTGTGAACTTCCCCACACAGACATTTAGCCAGATAATTTAAGCTTGGGTGTCTGTTACTTTATTTTATTTAAAACAAAATTGGCTCTATTTCTGGAAATTCCTGACTTAACTATGCATTTCAATCTTTACCTGAATGAATACAATCCTTATACAACTAAAATCAAATAGTCAGGTAGGAAACCCACAAATTATGCATATTCAACAGCATTGTGCTCTTTAATCTCTCACATTTTCTGATCCTCGAGTATGTCTCCTAATGACTTTGTATTTGCACAAATAGACATTTCATGGCATTGTTTGCTTGTATTTAGTTTATCATTTTCCAAAATATGGTCTATTTAACAAATTTTATGTGGAAAAGAAATATTTGTCAATCAAAGATATTTGAATGATGCCAGATTTAATTATCTAAGTCTGTAAGGAGAAATAATGTGACTACAGTTTCTTTAATTTATTTGACCAGAAATCCATCATTTTATAAAGCATATCTTTTTTTTTTAGTTTTCCATGAAATATACTTTGCTAGGGCTTATGCATACTTTAACAGTGAGGACTTTCATACTTCTCTACCTCACGTTCCCATTTTTAGCGTTGTCGGAATAATGGTATCGTAGCCAACTGTCTGGAGTTTATCTAAGACTTTCCCAGTTTTAGTACTGAAATTCTAATATCCAAAGAAGCCCCTCAGTCCCAGGAAAACTGTTCTGGTTGGCCAACCTCTTGTGAAACTTGATGCCCATTATATAATTTTATATTCAAAATGTGCTTATCATTGTGGTGCTTGTACAACAGATCTACAAATGGTTTTACACATTTCCTATCAAGATGCAAAATCTAAGTTCCCTGCCCTTGACTATGGGCTGGCTTTAGTAACTTTCTGCATGATTTCTGAGGATAGAAAATATTTTTGTAGTTGCTTCATTCTCTTCATTTCGATTTTAAAACATTCATTCCTTCAAATGAAAATATTAGTTTTTCATCAGAAAAATTAATTGTTACCATGCCCTGCTAAGTTTCATCCTGTTGTAGTAACTATAAGAATTTTCCTAAAGTATGTCCATTATTCCATGTACATAATTCCATTTGATTGTTCTCTTTTTCTTCAAACGTGTGCCAATACAAAAGAAATTGGTAGTAAATTACTTTTCTCACATATCTTTTCACAAGTACAAATACTAATCCAGAGAGCGTATTTAAATATAAAATATGGCAAGACATTTCATAAACATGATATTTTCTGTCATATATGGCTTCTCTTCTAATGTTTCTTATCGTATTTTTCAGACAAGTTTTACCCTTTTTAGCCTCTTTGGTATCTGACAGTTTTTGAATTTTGTCTTGTAATTTATTTTTCTATTGATTAGCTGATCTTTTTCTTTTTTAATTTTTTCCACACCCCTTCTTGTTCATAGTTTTATTTTACTCTTAAGTGCTCTGCCTGTAAGTTTTTTCTTGCCAGCTTTAGTGGTCCATAATTTCCAATGGAAAGTCTGCTGCCAGAACCTTTCTCCTCCAGTGTTAATGGCTGCTCTTAAGAACCTGCCCCGCCCTCCATCATCTAATTTGAGTCAATGAGGGGGCAGACAAAACAGATGGTTGGCACGGGGTGGGATGATTCACTGTTTGAAATCATGGTGAAACATTTTTGAAATTGGTGAGGGAGAGGGAAGCCTGACATTTGACAGAGCCATGTAAAAATTGCAGTATCCAGACAAAGTTCAGTTTAATTTTCACTGTTATTTTCCAGACGTACTGATCATATTATTACAATTTTAAGATTATATCAAGAATATACCTTTTCCCAAATGCATTGTAATCATGTCAACAAAAGGAGTTTATTATTGAGTGTCAATGTCGGGACAGTTCCCAAAGTTACATTGTTGCCCTAACTTACTTGTTTTTCCTGAGTTATTGAATATATCCTCTGTTATTACTTATGTTAAAACTTTCTTTTTTTGGGTAATCTGTTTCCATGCTGTCTAATTAATTTCTTCACAAATTATGGCTGTAATGAAATCTCAAACTATGGTGTAAGGGAATAAGTATATATATATGTTATATATATATATATATATATATAACATACATATATATACACACTAACATATAATTGTATCTATATATAATTTAGTGTCACAGATTTATGACACAAGATTATATAACTAAAAAAGTACTTATTATAGAACTAAATTATTATGACTATACAATGAGAATAATATAATAAAAAATTCAGACAAATTAAAATTTGAAGTTTATTTTAAAAATTCATTTAATTTGTAACCAAAGTTTTCTTAATTGTTTTAAATTTGAATTTCTGAATGAAATAGAACAAAAAATGTAGCACCATGGTCAACCATGATGAGTTGACCTTACAAACCATGCTTTCTCTATATCGGTAATATAACCCCCAAGGGGCCAAAAATGAACTCTTGGGTTATAAAAAAATGTATGGCTATTTCAAAGCTTTGTGGCCCTCCAAAAGGCCACACTACACAGAAAGATATGCAGTATTTCCTGATACTAAGTTTGCATGAGATGGAGATTGGGAAAAATATTTTAAAGAGTTTCTTAGGGAGATATAATAAAAAAGTGTTTGAGAAACACTTTTATAGACAGGTCAAGTCTTTATTTTTCCCAACACAAAGACAAATGTTAGTTTTATAATCAAATTTCCAAGTTATATCATGTAACTACGGTTATACATGTGTATTATATAGCATGTCAACCTAAGGTACGGAACATCAAATAATAACCTACAAAGCATTAACCTTTTTGTACAATCTTCTTGGTAAAGAAAATATTTTTAAGGAAAATAAACTAAAAATGCGTAGATAGATAAAAGGATGTAATACTTTTAAGGATGCATCTAATGTGCAGTATTTAAGCATATATATACATACAATGTTATATATAGAAGATTTATAAAAGTCATAATATAGTCATAAGATTATAGCTCTATACATCTCCCTGAAGTCATTTCTTAGTACTGAAGGCAGTTGTAAAAGAGAGTTATGCTTCCTGCTTTTTCTGCATTGCTAATAGTTAATAGCAAAATTAATTAATGCAATGGCAAAAATAAACAGAATGAGAAAAAAAGGAATAATAGAAATAAAAGGGCTGAGTTCAGCAATTGTGTAAGTAAAAAGCATATATGTGTGTACAAACATGAGTAAACACTTTTGTATATTGATTAAATATTTGTATCATGCATGCTACATGTATTTTAATTGTAAACTAATAAATTATTTGAAGTCTCCAGGAGCAGTTCAAATATAATAAAAAGATGATGAAAACAATTAAATACTGTGAGTGCCATAACAAAACCAAGGTAAAATGTTTAAACACATTGGTTTACTTAGAGGGCGAATGTTGATGACCTACCAAAAAACACCTTTGCCAAAGTGGTGAGTCAAGCCCAGATTACAATGGCAGAGGTATACATACTTAGCTACCTCTATTATGGCTCCTATCAGCAATATGCTAAATTTTGCTGATTTTTTTTTGTTTATTTCTGGACCATAACAACATGATGATAAGACCTTCTTCTGTTTTGCTCACCAATATAGAACCTACAAGCATATCTAGAAAATGTATTTGTGTGTGTGTATGCATGTGTGCTAAACAGATAGCTCTAAAATTTAAAAAAGTGCATTGAAATGAAGAATTAAATAGAGCCTACTCTTTTAATAAATTGATCATATGGAAAGAAGCACAATGGATGTTTCAGGAAATAGTAGGATGTAAGAAAGTTAATTTTGGAATTGTCCATGCCTAGAATCTCTTCACAGAGTGGTAGACAGATTGAATATGAACTATAACCTGTCTAATTTACCTCACATGACTATAAAGTTTATTGTACACTTTAAAACACTAGAAAGCTCTAAGGAATTAGTGAATTAGTCTGGTGTGTTAAATTTACTACTGAACCAGCTAAGATAGAGTCCAAATAAATGTTCATCTTTTCTTTTCTTGGACATCATTTCTATTGTAAGACATATTCTTCACATTCCTTATATCTTTCTATTGATTGTGCTACATTGGGGCACATTATAGATTCTTAAACTATATTTTAAAACACTGGAAACAACTTTGCTTAGTCAACTACACATTTAATTTTTAATGGCATACCATGTTTATGAAAGGTCATCTAGTTTTCTTTTCAAATTATATTAACCATAAGATATGGCCAAGGCAATTTAAAATAACTATGATTAGTACATTAAACACTCTAAAAGTTAAGTAAAAGGCAAAATTTGAAGGGTAATCTCAATAGTAACATGAAGACTCTGGTAGAAAATTACATGGAAATGCTCTAAATAAAAATACAGTAAAAGAGATATAAAATTTACCCAATCGGCTAATAAGTAGAATTCAAACAGCTAAGTAAAGAATAAGTGAACTTGAACATAGTTCAATAGAAGAGTAAGAAAAGGTGAAAATAAAATTGAAACACAATATCCAAGATCTCTGGGATGTTATCTGATACTTTAATATGCAAGCAATTGATTCCAGAAGAAGAAAAAAGAAGGAGAAGAGGTAAGAAATATTTTCAGTGGGCTGGGATATTCAAATTTAATTACAGAAAACAAGACCACAGATCAAAGAAGCTCCGAGAATACCTACAATGATAATTCCCAAAACATAACCGCTCCTCAATTTGTCATATTCAAATTACCGAATGCAACAAACAAAAAAAATATTAAAGTCAGCCAGTAAGGGAGAGGGGTATTACATATAGAAGAAAAAAATAATAATTACAACAGTCTTCTCTTTAGAAACATATAAACCAGAAGACAATATATTGACATAATTAAAGTGTTGAACACTATCAAGACAAAGGAATACAAGTTTTCTGCTCTTATCCTCCCACAGAGCAAACAATTTTGACAACCACTCACAGAGGAGAACACCTTTGTAGGAGACTGGGAATCTAATGAATAAGCCCCACCACCTGCTGGAGTAAAAACAACTGCAAGAATAGATGTATTGAAAAGGATAAGAAGAAAAATTTTACTTTACCTGCATCCCCTCTTCACCAATGTGGCAGAGCTCAGTGAGACCCCTTTGGCTCTTGACTTCCTCCAAGGGAGAAGTAAGAACACAGTCAGCACCCAACTTCCCCAGAAATGTGATATGGCTAGGAGCAGGGAAGAGGGTTGGGGAATCACAGCACTGGGATGTAGAACTCAGTAAAGGGCCATAGTTTCTATAAAGCTCCTTGCAAACTACACCAAGAAGTGTGCCCACAGACCTTGTAGAATATAACACCTTTACACCCTCCACCCCCCAACTAGCCCATTCATGCTCCTAGCACTAGCACTCCATGTACCTCTCCCTGGACCCTGTAGCTGATGCCCAGTGTGCCACCCCGCATATAGTGTATGTGACTGCCTGAAGATTGTGGGCAAGCACATGCAGACAGCTGATTTATCTCTGCAGGATTGAGAGATGGTGTTTATCCTTCAACATTTCAGGGCACAATGGCCCTAGGAAACATAGTGTTCTCACACACTGACTGGCTTTGCAGAATTGAGAGAATACATACAGCCCTAAGACTGTTTCCTCCCACAAAAAGAGAAATAAGAGAAGTGAACCAGGTGCATCCAAAAAACAAGTCTAAAAGTCCTAATAATCTCTAGCCTGGATGAATGGTGAAGGTCTTTGGTTCTTGAAGCTAATCGTAAGACTGAAAAAGGTGTCTGATCTTTTAAATGTGAAAACAGCAATACAAGACTTCAAGGAACATGAAAAATTAAGGAAACACAACACCACCAAAAAAAGCAAACAAAACAAAACAAAACAAAAAAACTATAAATTTTATAACTAATCTCAAAGAAATGGAGATTTACAAATTGTTCAACAAATAATTCAAAAAAATTGTTTTAAGAGAGTTCAGTGAACTACATTAGACCAAAATAGTAACTTCAACAATATTAATATAACAATTCACAAACAATACAAAAAGTTTTAAAAAGAGACAGAAATCATAAAACAGAACCAGCAGAAATTGTGGTGCTGAAGGAAATAAAAAACGCAAGAGTATAAAACACATTCAAACAAACTGAAAAAAGAATCTATGATCTTACAGACAGAAATTATCTAATTATAATAGTAAGAAGGGAAAATAAATTAAAAGGAGTAGAGAAAACCCAAGAGATTTACAGGACATCACCAAATATAACAATACAGGCTGAACATCCCAAATTTGAAAATTGAAAATTTGAAATGCTCCAAATTCTGAAACTTTTCAAACACCATCATGACACTGAAAAAAAATGTGCTTTGGAGCATTTCAGATTTTGCATTTTCAGATTTGGCATGCTCAACCAGTTAATGCAATGAAAATATTTCAAAATCTGAAAAGAAAAAGTAATTTGAAACACTCTGGTCCCAAGCATTTGAGATAAGAGACATTGAACCTCTATGTGCATTGTAAATTCCCAGAAGGAGAAAGAAGGTTAATAGAATGAAAAGCATTTTTCAAAAAAATGTCTGAAGATGTCCCAAATCTTGGAAAGGATGTGGACATACAAGTTCATGAAGTACAAAATATCCCACATAGGATCAAGATTACAAAGATTACACTGAGACATATTATAACCAAATTATAAAATGACAATAACAAAAATAATGTTTAAAACAGCAAGAGGAAAATGTGTAACAAACAAGAACATCTCCATAGGGCTATATGCATTTTTCTCTGCAGAAACCTTGTATGCCAGGAAACCATAGTCAAAGAACTAAAAGAATAGGGGGAAAAAACTTTATAGCTAAGAATATTACACTTAACAAGGAGCTTCTTCAGAATTTAAGGAGAGAGAGATTTTCCCAGACAAATAAAAGCTAAAAAAGTTCACCACCGGACCTTTCATAAGAAATGCTAAAGGGAGTTCTTCAAGTTTAAATAAACAAATGTTACGTACAATATGAAAACATATCAATGAAATAAACTCACCATAAAGGTAAAAATGTTGTCAAATACAGAATACTCTATTATAACGGTAATGTGTAAAATACTTTTGAACCTGATGTAAGAGTTTAAAAACAAAGCATTAACAATAAGTACAGCTACAATAATTTGTTAAAGGATATACGGTATAAAAATTTGTAAAATGTGACATCAACAACATGAAATGTCAGGGTAAGACAAGCTAAAGTGTTGAGTTTTGTGTGTGAAACTATAAGATGTTCTATGTATATTACTACGGGGCTTACACAAAGGAAATCCTGACATAGATACACAAAGATAAAGTAAAATGAATCAAAGCATATTACTACAAAAAAATTATCAAACCACGAAGGAAGACAGAAAGGAGAAAAAGCGACAGAAAAACTATAAAACATTTGAAAACAATTAAAGAACCAGAGTAAGTTTTTACAGTCAATAATTACTGTAAATGTAAATAGTTTGAATTTTTTGACCAAAAATCATAGAGTGGCTGAATAGATTGAACAAAAGAAAACATCCAATAATATGCTGCCTATAAAAGACTTACACTAATTTTAAGAACACACACAGTCTAGAAGGAAAAAGAAAAGAAAAAAATGGTAAAAAGGTATTCCAGACAAATTGTAACCAAAAGAGTGGGAAGATATGGGGGGCTATACCTAGACAAAATAGATGTCAGGTCAAAAACTGTAAAAAGAAATGAAGAAAATTATTAAATAATGATAAAGGCATCAGTTCATCAAGCAGATATAGCCATTGTAAATATATATGCACCTCACATCAAATCACCTAAATATGTAATATAATATCAATAGAACTGAAGGGAAAAATAGATAACAATACAATACAGTAGGGGACTTCTATAACCCACTTTAGACAATAAATAGATCGTCTGGACACAAAAGCAATAAGGAAACAATAGTTAACAATTCCACAAACCAAATGGACTTCTCAGACATACACTGAATATTCTCTCCAACAGCATCAAAATGCACATTTTTTATCAAATGCACACAGAACATTCTCTAGGGTAGATCATATGTTGAGACACAAAACAATTCTCAACATATTTAAGAATATATTGAAACAATATCAATTATCTTTCATGACAATTTGTGAAGCTAGAAATAAAAAACAAAAACAATATTGGAAAATTCACAAATTTGTAGAAATTAAACAGCACATTTTTGAATAACCAATGAATTAAAGGAGAACTCAAAGCAAAACAAAACAAAACAAAAAAATCCTGAGAGAAATGAAAACAGAAAAACAACTAACAAAACTTACGAGACCAGGCATGGTGGCTCATGCCTGTAATCCCAGCACTTTGAGAGACTGAGGTGAGCAGATCACTTGAGGTCAGGAGTTCAAGACCAGACTGCCCAACATGGCAACACCCCACCTCTCCTAAAAATACAAAAATTAGCTGTGTTTGGTGGTGTGTGCCTGTAATTCTAGCTACTAAGAGGCTGAGGCATGAGAATTGCTTGAACCCAGCAGGTGGTGGTTGCAGTGAGCCAAGATTGCGCCACTGCACTCTAGCCTGGGTGACAAAGTAAGATTCTATCTCAGAAAAAGAAAAAAAAAAAAACCTCACGGAATGCAGCAAAAACAGTTTTGAGAGTTGAGTTTATAATAAAAAACACCCATTTTTTAAAAAAGACCTTAAATAAGTAACCTAACATTACACCTCAAGGAAGCTGAAAAAGAACACATTGAGCCCCTAGTTAGCAGAAAGAAGAAAATCATATATATTAGAACAGAGATAAATGGAATAGATGTGAGCAAAACAATAGAAAAGATCAATGAACTAATAGTATTTTGGAATGTAAAACTGAGAAGCCTTTAGTTAGACTAATTTTTTTAAAAGGAGAGAAGATACGCATAAATACAATCAAAACTGAAAGAGATGACATTACAATTGATATCACAGAATTACAAAAATTGCAAGAGACTACCATGAATGTTTAGATATTAATACATTGCAAAACTTAGAAAAATTGATAAATTCCCAGAAGCATACAACCTACCAAAACTGAATCAGTAAAAAAACAGAAAATCCAACGAGACTAATGGCAAATAAGAAGATTGAATCAGTAATCAAAAAACCTCCTAATAAGGAGAAGCCAGGACCAGATGGCTTCACTGAGTGTATTCTACCAAACATTTAAAGAAGAATTAATTCCAATCTTTCTCAAAGTTGCCCTAAAAACTGAATAGGAAGAAACACTTCAATTTTTTTACAAGGCCATCATTATCCTGATACCATAGCCAGACAAAGGCACTGCAAGTAAGGAAAATTACACGCCAATATTTTTGAAGAAAATAGTTGCAAAAGTTCTCAACAAAACAGTAGCAAGCTGAATTAAATGGCACATCAAAAGAGTCACACACCAGATCAAATGGGATTTTTCCTTGAATTGCAAGGATGAGTCCACAAAAGAAAATCTACAAATATGATACATCACTTTAGCAAAATTAAGGATAAAAATCATATGATTATCTCTATAAATGAAGAAGAATTGTTTGACAAAATCTAGCATTTTTTTCAAGATAAAAACTATCAAAATGTTATATATAAAAGGAATGTACTTCAACATGATAAAGGCCATATATGACAGGCTCACAGCTGACATCAACGCTCAACAGTGTAAAGCTGAGAACTCTTTCTCTAAGATCAGCAATAATGCAAGGATGTTCACTGTCACAATTTCTACTTAACATTGTACTGGAAGTCCTAGTGGAGCAAGTAGTCAAGAAACAAAATGAAAAATATGCAAAGGAAAAAAGTAAAATTTTCTCTGTTTGCAGGTGATGAAATCTTACGTATAGAACACCTTAAAGGTTTCACTACAAAAATATTAGAATTAATAAACAAATACAATAAATGTGTAGGATACAATATTAACATGCATAAACAAGTTGTGCTTCTACACACTAACAATATGATGTCCAAAATTAAATCCAGAAAACGTTTTTACAATAACATCAAAATGGAAAAAATACTTACAGATAAATTAAACTAAGGAAGTAAAATACCTATACAATGAAAACCACAAAACATTGATGAAAGAAATTTAAGAAGACCAAAATAAATGTAAAGATATCCCATGTTGATGGATTGGAAGGATTAATAGTGTTTAAATGTCCATAGTGCTCAAACCAATCTAAGTATTCAATGCTAACTCTGTCAAAATCCCAATGGCTTTTTTCATAAGAACAGAAAAAGACAAACTACTTTAAACTTCATATGGAACTCCTAAAGAGAAAGCAAAGCAATCTTAAGCAAAAGAAAAAAAAAAAGATAGAGGCATCATATTTCCTGGTTTCAAAATATATTAGAAAGCTACAGTAATCAAAATTATGTGGTACTGTTATAAAAACAAACATATAGAAAATTGGAACAGAATGGAGAGCATAGAAATCCATTACAGCCTAATGATCTTTGCGAAGGGTGCCAGGAACACAAAATGGGGACAGTTAATGGTGTTCAATAAATGGTGTTGGTAAAACTGAATATCCACCTGCAGAAAATGAAATTGTCCTATTTTTTCACACCATATAAAGTATCAACTCAAAATAGATTAAAGGCTTAAATACAAAATTGCAAACTGTAAAACAACTAGAAGAAAACATAGAAAAAGCTTCTGACATTTATCGGAGCAATGAAATTTTGGATAAGATCCAAAAACACAGGCAACAAAAGCAAAAATAAACACATAGGATAGCATCAGATTAAAAATCGAATGGACATCAATGGAAACAATCAACAGAGTGAAGAGAAAATAAATAGAATAAGAGATAATATATGCAAACATACTACTGGTGAAAGGTTGATATACAAAATGTATGAGAAACTCAAATAATTTAATTACAAATATATCTTAAATAATTCAATTTAAAATTACACAAAACACCTGAATAGACATTTCTTCAAAGAAGATACTCAAATATCAAATACATATATGAAAACATCCTCAACATCACCGATGATCAGAAAAAAAAACACAAATTAAAACCATATTCTCACTCTTGTTAGAATGGCTATTATCACTCTTATAAAAAAAATGAAAGATAACTAATGGCAAGGATGTGGAGTAAAGGTAACCCTTGTATACTGCTGGTGGAAGTATAAATTGGTAAAACCACTGTGAAAAAAATGAGTTTCCACAAAAAGTTAAAAGTAGAACTGCAATATGATCCAGCAATCTTAATTCTGGTTATATATTCAAAGGAAATGGAATCATTATGCCAAAGAGATATCTGCAGTCCCTTTATAGCATTATTCACAATAGTCAACATATGTAAACAATCTAAGTTGATGAATGAATGGATAATGAAAAATCTGATTACATAAAATAATATTTTATCATTATATCTATCCATCTATTAATCTATCTATCTAAAATGAAATTATATTCAGCCTTGAAAAGCAAAAAGAAGCTTCCACTTGTACAACATTGATAAACCTGGAGGACATTATGCTGAGTGAAATAAGTAATAAGCCAGACACAGAAAAATAAACACTTCAAGATCTCATTGATATGTGGAATCTTAAAAATTTGCATTCATAAGAATGACAGTTTTCAGAGGCCTGGGGTGTGAGGTAAATGGGAATATGTTGCTCAAAGGGTTCTAAGTTTTAATTATGCAGGATAAATTAGTTCTGAAGATGTAATGTACAGCATGGTAAATATAGTTAATAATAACTATATTAGATAATTGAAATTTACGAAAGAGTAGATCTTAAGTGTTCTCAAAGCAAAGTAATTATGTGAGGTGGACTTTTTAATTAGCTCGATTGTGGTAATAATTTCACATTGTATACATGTTGTACATCTTAAATACATACAACATAAACAGTATAATATACAGTATATACAAATGTATATACTATACAATATATCGTATATATAGTATTAAACATATATACAATATATAATATGTTGTATATATTGTAGTAAATATTGTATATATTATATTAAATATTAAATATTGTATAGACTGTATTAAATATAAATATATTGTGTATATTAAATATATTTTATATATACATATATATCTACATACACAAATATATATTGAAGTATACCTCAATAAAGCAGGGGGAAAAAGGAGAGAAAGTATCAACTCAGAATTCTATACCCAGCAAAACTATGTTTTAAAACTGAAGAATTAATACTCTCAGACCAATGAAAGCTAAAGTAGTTCATTTCTAGAAATCTTGTATAAGATTTTTTAAAGGAATTTAGTTGGAGAGAAAACTATGAGATTGAAAACATGAATCTAGATAACGAAATAAAAAGTAGTGAACATAAGATGAATGAAGGCAATATTAAATTAAATTTTTCTAAATTTTACTTGCTTTGAAATATATCTGACCTTTTAAAATAAAAACAGTAACAATATATTGAGTTTTATAGCATAATTAAAATAGAAGATATAACAAAAATAGCACAAAGATGGCAGAGAGATAGACTTTGATTAATCTAAAATATATATCATAAGCTCAAGGGAAACAACTGGAAAAATGCAAAAAAAGTGAATAAACAATATGTTAATAAAAGAGGAAAAATAAATCTTGAAAAATGTAAAATTATCTCAAAAGAAGTCAGAAATACATTCATGAAAAGACACAAAAATAAAATGAAAAAATGTAAACAATTAACAAGATGACAAATGTTATGCCAACTGGATCAATAATCTCACTAAATATGAATGATTTAAACACATAAGTTAATATATCAAGATTGTCAGTTTGGAGAAAAAGCAAGATCCATCTATATGCTCTCTACAATAAACCACTTAAAATGGAAATATATAGATAGGTTAAAGCTAAAAGGATGTAAATAGATATACTATGAACACAGTAACCATATTAATTTCAGAGAAAGATAACTTCACAACAAGGAAGGTTATCAGGGATAGGAGGAGACATTCTTTAAATAAAAAGGATAAACTCTTCAAGGAGACATAAAAATTATAAATATTAATATTTCTTACAAGAGAGCTTGAAAATATATAAAGAAAAAACTGGGTGAGCCGAAGTTATAACTGGACAAATTAATAATGATGATTAGAGACTTCACTATTTCTTATCAGTAATTAATATAACACATAGCAATTGCTTATAGGAAAATCAGCAAATGCATAGCAAAACTGAAAATATCATAAAACAGTCTAAATTGATATGTATTGAAAACATCATCTCACAACAAAAAAGCACACACACACCTTTTTTTCAAATACAGAAGGAACATTTACCAAGGAAGACAATAATCTAGACCATAAATAATCTGAAAACATTTATAAGAAGACATATGGACCATGATAGAATTAACTTAGAATTCAGTAACAGAAATTTATCTGGAATATCTTCAAAATTTTGAAATTAAACATATTTCTGAATAACCCACAAATCAAAGAGAAAGTCTCAAAGGAAATTTAGCTTTGAATTGAATGAAAATAAAAAATACAACACGTTAAAATTTGATAGATGCAGCTAAGCTTACAGGAAATATATAGTGTTAAATACTTTTATTAGAAACAAAGAAAGGTCAATATTAATAATTTAAGCTGCCACTTTTAAATTAAAAATCAAACAAGCAGAAGGAAGGAAATGAAGCATTAGAATAGAAATCATGAAATTTAAAATATAAAGATAATACATTTAAAATATTATTACTTGAAAATTTAAATGGGCTTGATAAATATCTAAGAACATTGATCAAGAAGGAAAATATGGGGCAGGTGCAGTCGCTTATGCCTGTAATCCCAACACTTTGAGAGGCTGAGGCAGGAGGATTGCTTAAGCTCAGGGGTTAGAGAATAGCCTGGACAACATAGTGAGACCCTATCTCTACCAAAAATAAAGAATTAGCCAGTCATGATGGTGTGTGCCTATAGTCCCACCTACTCTGTAGGCTGAAGCTGGAGGGCTACTTGAGCCAAGGCAGTTGAGGCTACAGTGAACCATGATTGTGCCACTGCACTCCAGCCTGAATGACTGAGCAAGACCCTTTCTAAAAATAAAATAAAATTTCAGGTGCTATGGCTCATACCTGTAATCCCAACACTTTGGGAGGTCAAGGTGTGAGGACTGCTTGAGCCCAGGATTTCAAGACCAGCCTAGACAACGTGGCAAAACCCTGATTCTACAAAAAAAAAAAAACAAAACAACAACAACAACAAAAAAAACAAAAACACAAATAAACAAACAAACAAAACCAAAACCAAAAAAAAAAAAAAAAAAAAAAAAACAACGGAGCCCAGTGTGGTGATGCATGCCACCATTAGTCAGGGATGGTGGTCCCAGCTACTCTAGAGACTGAGGTGGGAAGATCACTTAAGCCCAGGAGGTTATGGCTGCAGTGATGCAAGATGGTGGCATTTCATGCCAGCCTGGGCAGCAAAGTAGGAAAAAAAAGAAGGAAAATATGGGAGAGTCAAGTTATCCATATGAGGAGTAGAAAAGGAGGCCTCAATAGTGAGACAACATATTAAAAGGACAATAAAGAAGCACTATGAATAAGTTCATGCCCATGAATTCAACAACTTAGATAAAATTGACAAATCCCGAGAGTGAGAAACTACAGAAACTCACTCAAGAAGATATAGATAAAATGAATAGCTCTATGTCTATTTTATAAATAGAATTACAGTTTAAAATCTTACAAAAAATAAAGCTCTTGGCCTAGAATGTAAATTCTATGACACAGTTAATCAGGTAATAATACCAATTCTGAATAAAGTTTTGCAGAAAATAGAAAAAGGATGAAATATTTTCCGGCTCATTTTATGCATCCTGAATTACTCTCATGCCAAAACCACTAGAGTGTGAACATGAAACATAGTAACTTTATAATGGAGGAATCTGGTAAACACCACCTTGACCAAGTGATCAAGTGTAACATCACTACTGATAAATCATGTTGTTCTTATGTACCACCTGACATGATGCAATTATTTCCCAATATTTCTAATTTCAGTCTAATCATGAGAAAACATCAGAAAAGTCCAAATGGAGGGATATTCTACAAAACACCTGACCACTACTCTTTAAATTAGTAACATTGGGTAAGATAAAAACTAACAAACTTGGACAGACTTGAGAAGATTACAGAGACATGACAACTAAGTGCGGTATTTGATCCTAGTTGGATATGGGAAAATTACACCATGGAAAACTTGTGGAGAACTGAATAGAGCCAATAGTTTTGCTAATAGTATTGTTTCAACGTCTATATCAAAGTTTTGATGAATGTACTCTGTTTATGTAAGATCATAACACTAACAAACTGAGGGAAACATATATGAGAACTCTCTACTGTTTCCGGAACTCATCTTTAAATCTAAAATCATTTCAAAATAAAGAAATTTTAAAAATCCATTAAAAAATTAAAAGTCAGAATTCAAGATGCAACTGTTAAGTAATTTTGATCATTTATTTTGTTAAGTAAACATTCAAAATGTATTCATCCAAAGAATTGCTAGCTTTCAAAAAATAAGTTTGTAGGCATATAATGTCATTGCTCAACAGTTTTGGATCTTTTCCTTGTTTTTGTAAGTAAGCTTAGAATATAGAAACATTATAAGAATGCTAAATTGTAAAGTTTATCTAATTCAACACCATATTTTATATCAGAACCCTGTGTTATATGTGACAGTCACTCATCACAAATTAGTTTCTAAAAAATAAATAAAATAAAATAGTAAATTGCTCTCCACCAAGCAAAAGTCAATGATCTGCTACCCAAAAGAAACACACTTCACTTATAAAGATACAGGTAGACTGAAAATAGTGGAATGGAAGAGCTTTTCCATGCCAATGGAAACCACACAAGAGCAAGAGTTGTTATACTTATGTCAGACAAAATAGGTTACCTGACAAAACTATAAGAAGAGATAAAGAGGGTCATTACATAATGATAAAGGGTTCCATTCAGCAAGAAGATACAGTGATTATATGCACCCAACACTGGAGTACCCAGATATATAAAGTGAATGTTATTAGAGATAAAGACAGAAATACACCCCAAAACAATAATAGCTAGAAACTTCAACACCACACTTTCAGCATTGGACAGATCTCCCAGATAGAGAATCAACAAAGAAATGTAGTACCTAATCTACACTATAGAAAAATTGACCTAAAAGATATTTACCAAACATTTCATCCAATGGCTGCAGAATACACATTTTTCTTCTCAGCACATGGATCATTCTTAAGAATGGGCTATCTATTAGGTCACGAAACAAGTCTTAAAACATCCAAAAACTTGAAATAATATCAAGTGTCTTCTCTGATTGCAATGGAATATAAACAGAAATAAATAACACAGGAATTTTGGAAACTATACAAATACATAGAAATTAGACAATATGCTCCTGAATAACCAGTGGATCAATAAAAAAATTAAGCAGTAAATTGTAAAGTTTCTTGAAACAAATTATAATGAAAACACGATGTATGAAAACTGATGGGATACAGCAAAAGCAGTACTAAGAGGAAAATGTATAGCTATAAGTACCTACATCAAAAAAATGATAAAAGCAGCTGGGCACAGTGGCTCACGCCTGTAATTTCAGCACTTTGGAAGGCCGAGGTGGGCAGATCACAAGATTAAGAGTTCCAGACCATCCTGGCCAACAGAGTGAAACCCCATCTCTACTAAAATAATAACAAAAACAAACAAACAAAATGCTGAGTGTGGTGGTGTGCACCTGTAATCCCAGCTACTCAGGAGACTGAGAATTGCATGAACCCGGAGGCAGAGGTTGCAGTGAGCTGTGACTTCACCATTGCACTCCAGCCCTGGCAACAGTGCGAGACTCCATCTCAAAAAAATTAAAAATAAAAATAAAATAAATAAAAGCCTTGAATAAATAATCTTATTATGTGTCTTAAAGAATGAGTAAAGCAAGAGCAAACTGAACCCAAATTAATAGAATAAAAATAATAAAGATCAGAGCAGGAAGAAGTGAATTTGAAATGAATAAAACAACACAAAAGATCAATGAAAAAAAAAAAAACAAAAAAACGAAAAACCTTTAGTCAGACTAACAGAAATAAAGGGAGAATATCCAATAAATAAAAATAGAGATACAAAAGGAAATAATACAACTGAAACCCCAGAAAATCAGAGAATCATTTGTAGTATATGCCAATAAATTGGGAAAATGTAGAAGAAATTAATAAATTTATAGACACATACAACCCACCAAGACTGAACCGGAAAAAATCTGAAACCTGAACAGAGCAGTAACAAGTAATGAGATGGAAACCATAATAAAATGTCTCCCCAAAAAAGAAAAGCCTGGGACTGGAAGGCTTCACTGTTGAATTCTACCAAACAATTAACAAACTAATATCAATCCTACTAATACTGTTTCAGAAAATAGACAAAGAGGGATTACTTCCAAACTCATTCAACAAGTTCACTATACCTGATACCCAAACCACACAGACACATCAAAAAGTGAAAACTACAAGCCCCTGTTTTTTATGAATATTGATGCAAAAGTCACCATCAAAATATTAGCAAACCAAATTCAAAAATACATTAAAAAAGGTCATTCATCATGACTAACTGGAATTTATCCCATAGATGCAAGGATAGTTCAACATACACAAATCAACCAATGTGATACATCATATCAACAGAATGAAGGGCAAAAACCATATGTTCATTTCAATTGATGCTGAAAAACTATTTGATAAACTTCAACATCCCTTATAGAAAAAAACCCTCAAAAAACTGGGTATACAAGGAACACACCTCAACACAATAAAAGCCATATATGACAGACCCACAGCAAGTATCATACTGAATGGGGAAAAACTGAAAGCCTTTCATCTCAGATCTGGAACATGACAAGAATGCCCAGTGCAACCACTGTTTTTTTTTAACAAAGTACTGGGAGTTATAGCAAGAGCAATCAAATAAGAGAAATAATTAAAAGACATCCAAAGTGGAAAGAAAGAAGTTGAATTATCCTTGCTTGCAGATGATATGTTCTTATATTTGGAAAAATCTAAAGATTCCAACAAAAAACTATTAGAACTGATAAACAAATTCAGTACACTCAACATACAAAAACCAGTAGTATTTTTATATGTCAACAATGAACAATCTGAAAAATAATTTTAAAATTATTCCAATTTTCAATACCCGCAGATAAAAATAAATACCTAGGAATTAACTAAACCAAAGAAGTTAAAGATTTTAACAATAAAAACTATAAAATACTGATGAAAGAAGTTGAAGAGGACCCACAAAAATGGAATGATATTGTATGTTCATGGATTGGAAGAATCAATATTGCTAAAATGTCCATACTACCCCAAGCAATCTACAGATTCAGTGCAATCCCTATCAAAGTACCAATGACATTCTTCATGGAAATAAAAAATCCCAAAATGTATATGGACTCACGAAAGACCCAGTATAGCCAATGCTATCCTAAGCAAAAAGAGAGAAAACTGGAGGAATCACTTTACCTGACTTCAAATTTTACTACAGAGGTATAGTAATCAAAATAACATGATAGTGGCATAAAAACAGACACATGGACCAACAGAACAGACTAGAGAACCCAGAAACAAGTCAACATACCTATAGTGAACTCATTTTTGACCAAAGCGCCAAGAGCATACACTGGGGAAAAGACAATCTCTTCAATAAATGGTACTGGGAAAACGGGATATCCATATGTAGAAGAATAAAACTTGATCCCTATCTCTCATCTTCTACAGGCAACCAAGGCATAAATGGAAAAACGGGATTCTATCAAGCTATAAAGTTTCTGCTCAGCAAAGGAAACAATCAGTGAAGTGAAGAGACAACCCACACAATGGGAGAAAATATTTGCCAACTACTCATCTGACAAGAAATTAATAACCAGAGTATATATGGAGCTCAAACAACTCCGTAAGAAAAAAATCTAATAATCCTAATTTTAAAAATGGGCAAAAGATTTAAAGAGACATTTCTCAAGAGAAGGCATACATATGGCAAACAATAGTATAAAAAACTGGTCAACATCATTGATCATCAGAGAAATGCAAACCAATACTATAATAAGATATTATCTCTTTCCAATTAAAATGACTTTTATTCAAAAGTCAGGCAATAACACAGGCTGGTGAGGATGTGGAGAAAAGAGAACCCTCATACACTGCTGGTGTGAATGTAAATTAGTACAATCACTATAGAGAACAGTTTGGAGGTTCCTCAAAAACCAAAAACAGAACTAGCATATGATCCAGCAATCCCACTGCTGAATGTATACCCAAAAGAAAGGAAATCAGTGTATAGAAAAAACATCTTCACTCCCATGTTTGCTGCAGCACTGTTCACAATAGTTAAAATCTGAAAGCAAACTACGTGACCATTAACAGATAAATGGATTTTAAAAAGTGGTACTTACGTACAACGTAGTACTATTCTGAAATAAAAAAGGAGATAATATCATTTGCAACAACGTGGATGGAACTGTAGGTTATTAAATTAAGTGAAATAAGTCAGGCACAGAAAGACAAACATTACATATTCTTACTTATTTGTGAGATCTAAAAATAAAAACAATGGAACTTATGGAGACAGAGAAAAGAAGGATAGTTACCAAAGTCTGGGAAATGTAGTCAGGGAGAGAGGGGAGCAGCGAGATGGGGATGGTTAATGGGGAAAAAAAATAGTTAAAAAGAATGAATAAGACCTAGTATGTGATAGCACAACAGGGGGACTATAGCCAATAACAATTTCATTGTGCACTTTAAAATAATTAATAGAGTGTAACTGAATTGTTTGTAACACAAAGGATAAATGATTGAGGGGATGGATACCCAATTTTCCATGAGTGTTTGTTATGCATCTCATGCCTATAACAAAATATCTCGTATATCTCATAAATATATACACATACCATGTACCCACAAAAATTTAGAATAAACAAAAACCAGGTACTCCAGAAAAAATATTTTATTTATGATATACTATGAAATGTCAATAAAAAGTGAATCAACCGTAACCTACCAAAAGGAAACAAAACAAGCAAGCACAGAAATCCAGAAGTTGGAACATTCTGTGAGAAAATTAGCCAAACGTCATGAAAAACTGGGTTTTATTAGATTAAATGTGATTTAAGAGAACAACAATCAGAGGTATGATATATATTCTGTTTGTATAGAGATTTCAGAAAACGTTAATATCATCTATGTGTTGATAAGTTTCTGAAATGAAATAATGGAGGTCAATTATTGAAAAATCAAGATTACAAAAAGATATTATTTCAACTTTTTTTGTAAATCAACTATTACAAAATAGTTTATTAAAAAGTTAATTAATACATTTATTTTTAAAAGTAAGTAAAAATAATGGCACGTATATTTATTTTGTATCTGTGTAGTTTGCATATAAATTGTACAGAAACATAATCTAAAATATTCACAACAATAATTTATGGATAGTGAGAATGTGACAATTTATCTTATTTTATTTTTGCCAGTCTAAATGTCATTAATTTATACAATAAATATTTACGATTTCTGTAATAATAAAAGATTATTTTTAAAAACCCAAATGCCGGGCATATGTTGAAGTCCTAACACACAGTATCTCAGATTGTGACTTTATTTGGAAATTGAGTCCTTAAGGATGTAACTATTTAAGTGAAGATAAAGTCATAGTGAAGTAGGATGGGCCCTTAATCCAATATGACTGGTGCCTTTGTAAAAACAGGAAAAGAGACAAAGGGACACAAGAGATAATATCATGTGACAACGGAGGTAGAGGTTGAAGTGTGGTAGCTACAAGGCGAGGTATGCCAAGAATTGCCAGTAAAACACCAGAAACTAGAAAGAAGTAGGAAAGGATTCTCTACTGCAGGTTTTAGAAGGAACATGGTCCTGCTGACACCTTGATTTCAAACTTTCAGATAACAAAATTGTGAAAGAAATACATTTTGTTGTTTTAGGTAACTCAGTTTGTGGTACTGAGAGTGGCAGAAGGCAGTCAAATGCCTAGGTAGATAGGGGTGGGCTCCTGGTGAAACCCCTCCAAGCCTAAGACAGTTTAAAGCCTGAAAGCCAAGAAACAATTGAGAAATTGTCTTCTCATTTGGTGCATTTTCCTCTGACTGTTGTCCACCCTTCACCTATTTTACATAAACCTGCCCTTTCCTAATTGATTTTCTACACTATCATGCCATGCCCACCTATAAGTACTTTTTGGGAGACACAATCTAATTCTTAACACTGGGCACAGAATTCTGATGGTCTGTTGTTTCTATACCATCCCCTGAAGATAAAGTCAACTGCTTCTTTTCAGTATTGCTGTTAAGAAGTCAGCTCTTGTTCTGCTTGCCATTAATTTTTAAATTATCTGTATTTTTTTTCCTCTGGCAGCTTTTAAGATTTTTTTTTCCTTCATTGCTGTTCTGCAGTTTCCTTCATTAATGTTCGGCACTCAGTGATTTGTACTTGTATAGAGCCTTCATTTCTTTTCAACTCAGTATTTAATGACTTCCTAAACCCAAGAATGGCTAGATTTCATTGTCAGGGTAATTCTTACCCGGTATTGTTTTAAATTCTGCCTCCCTCCACTTTTCTCCTTAACATGTCTGGAAATCTGGTTAGATGAGTTTTGAAATTTCTCTCTCTTTTTTCCATTCTTATTTAACCTCGTGAACCAATATCCTCACGCTACAAGTCACCACCAATTGTGGTATGTTCCTGTGGGCAAACTGTGACATCAATATTTACCTTTCCTAAAGATCGGTACTTTCTTAATTATTTTTGACCTATTACAAATAGTCTTAATTTTCTTTTTTTTTCTTATTATACTTTAAGTTCTAGGGTACATGTGCACAACATGCAGGTTTGTTACATAGGTATGTATGCGCCGTGTTGGTTTGCTGCACCCATTAACTCGTCATTTACATTAGGTATTTCTCCTAATGGTATCCCTCCCTCAAACCCCCACCCCACGACTGGCCCTGGTGTTTGATGTTCCCTGCTCTGTGTCCAATTGTTCTCATTGTTCAATTCCCACCTATGAGTGAGAACATACAGTGTTTGGTTTTCCGTCCTTGCAATAGTTTGCTCAGAATGATGGTTTCCAACTTCATCCATGTCACTGCAAAGGACACGAACTCATCCTTTTTTATGGCTACATAATATTCCATGGTGTATATGTGCCACATTTTCTTAATCCAGTCAATCATTGATGGACATTTGGGTTGTTTCCAAGTCTTTGCTATTGTGAATAGTGCCACAGTAAACATACATGTGCATGCGTCTTTATAGTAGCATGATGAGCCTTAATTTTCTACATGCAAAGGTTATATTAATAGCTATGTTAGTATCAGATTAAATTCACCAGAAAATTAAGACAATTCTAAATACATACACAGCCAAAACACAACTTGAAAAATTGAAATAACTGCAAAAAAATTGACAATTTTGCAAACATACTAGAAAATGTGAACATTTTGCTTTCATTAACGTCACCCTGATATATCTAACAGATTATAAAAAGCAGTAAAATTTTTAATGTAACTATTATTTTGACTTATTGGTCATATACCAAACATTGCCTAAAATACATTCTTTTCCAAACTATAGGACAAATTTTAAAAATTAAAAATATTTTAAAAATTGAAGATGCATTAAAGATAATCAATTCTTTAAAGCAAAAATAACACCACTATATTTAGGGTGTATAAAATTTGTAAAAGTAAAATGTACAAAAGCAGGAAAACAACAAAGCAGTGGAGATGGTCATATACGCTTAAAAAAATTTCTTCGCTCTACTTCAAGTGTTATATTGTTCTTAGGTGGATTGGGATAAGTTTAAGATGTGTATTGTAACTCTAGATCAATTAACAGAGAACAGATACAAGGAAATAAAGCTAAAAGCCAAGAATGGAGATAAAATAGAGTAATAAAAATACTCAATTAATCAAAAAAACGGGAGAAAAAAGAAAAATGAAGTATAGGTGGGTCAATTAGAAACATTTTCTAATACATATTTTCATGTTTCAAATTAGAAAGTAACAAAATGTAAATGGCCTCAGCATCGCAATTAAACACAGAGATTAGAAAAAACGTATTTTAAAAAAGAATAAAAGACATGTTATTATACACATATTTCAATTTTAAAAAACAGATATGTTAAATAAGAAACTATGAAAAGATATACACTGCTAAAACTACTTTGATAAAAGGTGAAATAACTATATTAATATCATGTAGGATAGGCTTCAGGACAAGGACTAATGCCAGAAATAAAAAGGTATGTCATAATAATAAATGTCTGTACACACCTATTAATAGAGCTTCAAAATAAATGGTGCAAATGACATAAATGAAAGAAGAAACAAAAGCTGTCACACTTGGAAATTTCAACACTCATGTCTTAGGAATTAGCAGGTTAAGTAGACCAAAAAATTTAGTGTAAAGAAGACATGAATAATATTAAAAATCAATTTGACTTAATTGACACTTATGAAACACCATTAATTTTGCCATCAACAGCAGAATGAATATTCTTTTTAGGTGCACTTGGAACATTCGCCAAAATAGTATATGTGATAGGCCCAAAAACAAGTTTCAATAAATTTGATAGGATTTATGTTACACAAAGTGAGTATAAAGAATATATATTGTTCTCTAATACTGTAACAAACTAAGAATGCCTTCCCTTACTGCTTTTGACTGTTGTACTAGCAGTCTTAGCCTCAGCATTAAGACAGGCAAAAGAAATAAAAGGCATATACATTGGAGTTAGAAAAATAAAGCTCTATTTACTATAAAAAGACATAATCTTGTGCATGTAAAATCTTAGAAATCTATAAAAATGCCACTAAAATTAATTACTTACAGAGTTCACAAGATACAAGGTCAATATGAAAAAAAATCAGTTGTATTTCTGCAGTGTAGGAATAAATAATTTTTAGAAACATATTTTAAAAACAATATAATATCAAAAATATAAAAATGGAAATAAATATAATAAAATGTGTCAAAAACCTTACTCCCAAAGATATTTAAATACGTAAATACTCATGCAAATAAAGACTGTTAAGGTATCAACTCTCTCCAATCAATGCACTGAAATAATAACTGTTGTTAAGATGCCATATCTCTCCAAGTTACTCTACTGATTCAATGCAATCTCAATAAAAGTCCCCACAGATATTTTGTGTCATTGTCTGTGTGTGTGTCAATTGAAAAGCTGGTTCTAAAGGCAAAGAACATAGAACAGCCCAAACAATTTCAAAAAGAAGAATGAATTTGGAGAACTTATACAATCTGATATACAATCTGATGTATAAACTTAACTGAAAAGCTAAGGTAATCAGGAGAATATAATACTGGGAACAGATATTAATCAATTACAGAATATCGGTAGGGTCTATTGATTTCTGACAGTGATGCCAAGATAGCTCAACAGAGGGAACATGGTCTTCTAAAAAACATGATGCTGGAATCTGACTCTTTATCTGCATGGAATAAAGTATCTCTCAACTCCCCCCGACTCAACCACACACACACACACACACACACACACACACACCCGCAAACCAAAATAGAACAAACAATAACGTAAAAGCTAAAATGATAAAACTATGGTAGAAATATGAAAAAATATTTTAACAACATTAGGATAAGCAAATATTTACTAAATAAATATTTATTTAATAGTAAAATCACTAACCATTAATGAAGAAATGACTATTTGTGGTAAACATACAGTGGAACACAATGGAGTTCCTAGGAACTCAGGGAAAAGAAAGACAACAATATATATCATAACATGAATGAAACTTGAAACCTCTATGCTGAGTGAAATTAGCCAGACAGTAAAAATTATTTGTCACATACACACAAGTCTAAATGAAGCAAGAATCATATGGTGATAGAAAGCAAATTAGTGGTTTTCTGGGTCACTTGGGAGAAAAGGGTTGTCTAGTTTGGGACGTAAAGAAACTTTTGGGGATGTTGGAAAGAATCTATATGGATTGTGGTGGTGTTCTATGTGCACACGTTTTCAATAGTTTAAAATAGGTACATTTTGTTGAATGCATATTATACCACAATAGGGTTGATTTTAAAAGTTAAGCACATACTGGGCTATAAAGAAAGTCTTCACTAAATTTATGACTTAGAATCCTTCTGTCTGCCCTCAACAACTAAACAATTTCTCTGATCCTAAGTTTCCCAAGTCCTTATCAATTTCATTAAGATGAAAAGCAATAATGTGTAAGGCATGTGAAAAGGGCACAATAAATGTTGATTTGCTTTCCTCATCCTATCTCCCACTTATAGAAATATTCTAATAACTTATAGAAATATTGTAATTGAAAAATTGTGGCTTCTTTACTTTTGCTATGCTTTTCTAATAAATTTTACCATTCATTTGTTACAACTCTGCCCCTAGGTCATTAGACCACGATGTGTGCTATCATTGTTAAAAATAGTTGCTGTCTTTCATTCAGAGAGTACATATGTGATCTGCCAGTTCTATCAGCTAAACAATATTTTATATAAGAAGCAGATATTTACTGAATTGATTTAAATTTTGGTACTCATATTCTAAGTAGTCTGAGTCCAGTCATTTTTTATTTTAAAACTTTTTATTAAATATATGCTATATATCGTGGTAAATTTTCTGTAGTGATAGAAAAATGAAAAAGATCACAGCATCATGTAACTAACATCTCAAAAAAACTATTGAAGATATAACTAAGAAAACTGAGCAGGAGAATTTTCATGGGAAGATAGTTGTTTAAATATTTTCTGGATGGCAATTAACTTATCATCTGGTTGCTTCTAATATTTTTTATTGTGACTTAGTAAAAGCACCAATCAATTTATTAGAGGAAAAAAATCAGTTGAATTTAGGACTATTTTCCAAGCATATATATAAGAAGTAAAAATAAAATCTTATAGATCACTGCATGCATTATCAGTTTTCTGACTTATTACAAATCCAAGTTAGTTTTGTTTAGTTTTACTTAATTCAGATACTGTTTCTAAAACTAATAAATATCAGAACTAGTGGCCTGATCTAGAAACTTCCTCTCTTAAACCTATTCAAGTTAGACAAACATCGTCAAGCGTAGTCATCCCAAATTACCTTGAATAAATCTGTTCACTGAAAATCAGATGTCTGGTCATATCAGATGTTAATTATTTCAATTACTTTCCAGGAAGAAATACATCATCAGCAACAAAAAAAGGATCCGTGATTGTGAAAGGCATTCCTTTTACAAATATTTAGATTTCTAGTTTTAATCTCTTTAAATTTCATACTTTAAAAATTGATTTGTTTGACCACATTTCAAAAAAAAAAAAAATTCAAAGTTGCTGCATGCGAATGTTAAAACCTGTGACTTCTCAGATGAGTTCATGTTTACCAGCAGGGCTCACCCTAAAGGCCGGCTGAACATCCAGTGTACTTTCCCTTCACTGTGGTCAGTGAATCAGCAAGTGTTACAGGAGTTCAGTGTGAAATGCCAGGTGCTATTTCAACAGTCCTTCTTTCACAATGCTTAGGGTGGGGTCACTCTGGTAGACCCTGATAAGGTTACTGGAAGTGAGTTCCTGGGGTGGTCAAGTTAACATCCTCTAAGCTCATGCTCTCTGAATGTAGAAGGTAGTCACAGAGACCTGGTTCCCTTTTTTGGGCTAAAGGCTACTCAACCGCAAGCTGCTTATTAAACTCTGTCTGGAAAATATTATTCACTGAAATCATGTCTCAATAGCACCAAGTTTAATTTTGTAATTAACCAAACCATCTGTCATTGCAAGCCTCTCTTAAGGGCATCCAAACGGGAGAACTTGTAGAACCTTGCATGGTGAGTGGTAGTGAATGGCTGCGAGAAGGAAATGGTATGAATTTCAAATGATAGCTACAAATAGATTGTCAACTTACCGACTCAGAACAAACTACTTTCCTAAAGAGATGCTCCTGCATCTTTCCGTAAACAGATTATTGCCCTTTTCATAAAATGTTTAGCTCTTTGCTTTATAAAATAAAGTTCATATAAACATAAATGCTGCCACAAAGGACCGTCCATCTGTGTTTTTGCTGTGTGTGAATAACAGCAACATTTCCTTGAAAACTTAAGAATAATTACTAAATAATCAACAATGAGTATTAATCAGTTATATAATTTATTCTTCCTTCTAGATTTCAAGGCTTTCTGTCTTGCTGCATTAAACATACATAGATACTTACAATACATGCAAATCAAAAATATCAAGAAATAAAATCTCTAGAGGTGATCAAACATTATTAGTTGGACACGCCTTGAATCAGGTTTGAATTAGGTTTAAATATTTAATGATGCATATTTGGATCTGGCATCATCCAAACAGTTCTGAACTAATATCCCAGACAGGATCTTAAAGACAATTTTTTATTTTGGTGGTTTTGCTTTTGGATGTACATTTAAAAGGTATCAGAAAATTTGTATAATTTTAAAAATTAAATATTTTAAAACCTTAAAATCAAATATAGATACAACTATATCTTTATACTTGTAATATATTTACTAAATAAGATGAAGTCACAATGATGGGAAAGTATTGTGAGTAATTCAATTTACACAATTTTTTTTCATCTTTTAGCAGTTTATATCATCAAATTTTGATACTATGTAATCCACAGGAGGGATGAATAAATGCCAGAAAAATAATGGTGATAAATACATGTTGATTGTTACACTTCCTCAATACCTTGGTCCACTGGTATTTAAAGTTTTAATTAATAGCTGAATAGGTGCTTTAATGGTCAAGTAGGATATTTGGTTCTCAATAACCTGTAACATCTTAAAGTTAATATTGAAATGCCACTTACATACATCCTTTCCTCTAGTGGTGAGGATGGACAGGAAAAAGCAGTTCTAGACCCTGAACAAGTTGATTTGTATGGGTTAGCTATTTTCCGATGAGATCAGTCTAGTGCTGCCACCTGCACTCCAAAAGATTGGTCCCAAAGGAGTGATGATGTCATTATGCCAACACCATCACATCTCAGTGTTATTATATTGAGTCAGCCAAACTTGGCCCCATATTGGTCTGGTTCCTGTTCTTCTGACTTCAACCCACACCGTTTGGAAATGGTATTCTTTGTGAAAAGACTAATGGCTTCAGTTCTAATTACCTTAATTATCAGCTACTCTCTAATATGAATGTTATCTGGATAATGACTAAAAATTATGAAAATCAACCTCAAATAGAACAGGTTTTACCCTTTAAAAGTAACATAGCTAATATCCTACTTATGACAACTTTTCCAGTATGTAATCTTACATGAGAACTATACTCGTATAGTTAATCAGTTGCCAGAAAATGATTGCCAGTAAAGGCAGAGGAAGAAAAGAAAGACATTAAGTTTTCCTAAATTTCAAGCTATTTTCACCAGTAAAAGAAAAAGATAACTCAACTAGGTTATTCTAGACTGGAGGGATATGTACAACTAATATTTCACAAATCTCACTAAAGATGCTAGAGGAAAGAGCTCACGAGGATGAGTGAAGCTATTGGATGTGTAACTCCTAATTATACACCTATATTGATTTTTTATTAGCACACAACTGTTAAATAAAACACTAAGTGCATTTCCCATGTCATGTTTTCAGAATTTCTTTTGGTAAAAACATATTTTGTCCCTTTGAAGTACATCTATAATTGTTCACCTTAGATTTGGAACTTAGTTTTAAGTAGCACACAATTATCTTATGAAATTGAGCTAAGCAGTAAAACTCCTTACCTTTGAGGATTGCTAGATTATTTTCTTAAAAGATAAATGAAACAACAACAAAAAGAAAGGGGATAATTCCATTCCAGTACTGAAATTAAAACACTACACATAATCCACATTAGAATTTTTTAAAGTTATGGAGTATCTGAAAGGTACATACTTAACATTTCAATTAAAAATAATTAAATTAAAAGTAGAAACCCAATAGTTATGAAGAATGTTTGCCTATTATTGTTTATCTGAATGGGACTAGTTTGAAAAGAGAAAATCTTTTCCAATCCCACCCTCCCTTCCCATCTTAGTATAAAAACAAGATGAACAAGGTAGTAATCCATTATGACCTTAAGTCAATTATCTTTAAGTAAAAGATCTTGTTGTAAGAAAAAAAAAAAAAAAGCTAGTTCTACAACTTTTAAATTCTTTGTCCTTTGTTACATCTAACATTTCCAAATTGTCCAGATTAAGCAATGTTTCCCCCTTATCTATTTAACTATACTTTAAAATCTTATAAATGAAGTTGCAAGTCTGAGGAAGGATAAGGAAATTCTATCCATTTGCACTGGAGTAAATAAAACATTGGAAGAAAGTAAAGATAAGAAATTACACAGGGAAACTAAAATTATTGCTTTAAAATATCTCTTTTTGTTGTTATTACATATGTCATGCTTATCATTTATCAGCAGGCCTTATGTTGGTAAAATCAGTACAGATTGGGCTGGTTATATGCTGCTGAGTCATCCAGTTTGGAAATTTACCAGTTATAAATCACTACAGTTCAACCTCTTTGCTACCTCCACACATATTTCTAAGTAGTTACAGTCAGAACAACAATGAAAAAAGAAACCTTACAGTTTTAGGTCTGTTCAAGATTAAAACATCACTAATAGCCTGGGTGCAAAAAAGCATATTACCTTTCCTAAATGATTTTCAGTAAGTTTGACTTATATAATTATACTATTCTATCAAAACTGGATATAATGTAAGTCAAATCCTGTTTACCAAAAAACAGCATTTCCAAATAAGTCAGACTAATTGTAAGTGCTGCCTTTCAAAACCTAACCATGAGTTTATTATTGAGTACGATGAGAAGAAAGGAATATTTTCACATTTAACTTGGTTTTGGTGCAAGTTATCATCTAAAAAAAGTGGTTGATTGTTTTAGAATTTTAACATCCTATTTGAGTCTTTAGTTGACTTCAGCTAGAAACTATTAAAAATGTTCTAATGCTCAATTATTATTGTTTTAAAATTATTTAAAAATTTATTTTAATAAAACACAAAACATGAGTTTTTGTAATTAATTTCAGAAAATCACACACAATGGAAATTACCTTAAGTATTTTATCTGTATTTAAAGAGAAAGGATAAATATTAAAGCATTCTATATTTTGAGATAATGTTTTAGAATTTAAAAAATTGTCATAATTAAAATAACTGTGATAATTAAAATGGTTAATTTCTGTTTGTTGTAGTTAATTCCTTGGCTGTAATATTCAATTGCTTTGAATGTGTTTTTATAAAATATGCTTTCAGAGCTTTCAAAAGGTTAAAGACTTGGAATGAACCCAAAAGCCCATCAATTATAGACTGCATAAAGAAAATGTGGCACATATACACCATGGAATACTATACAGTCACAAAAAAGGATGAGTTCATGTCCTTTGCAGGGACATGGATGAAGCCGGAAACCATCATTCTCAGCAAACTAACACAGGAACAGAAAACCAAACACCACATGTTCTCACTCAGAAGTGGGAGTTGAACAATGAGAACATATGGGCACAGGGAGGAGAACATCACATATCAGGGCCTGTCGGGGGTGGGGTGCTAGAAGAGGGATAGCATTAGGAGAAATACCAATGTAGATGATGGGTTGATGAGTGTAGCAAACCACAATGGTACACGTATACCTATGAAACAAACCTGCACATTCTGTACTAGTATCCCAAGACTTAAAGTATAATAAAAATAAAAGAAAAGAAAAGAAATAAAAAGTTACCTTTCCATCTTCATTACTTTTTGTTTCTGAAACATTCCTGACTGGAAGACAGACTTTAGGGAGTTTAAACACACACTTATTTATGTGGACCAGTTAAGAGAGTTTCTCCTGAAATGAATCATTCTGATAATTTTTAAAAACCTACTTCTATAGGGTATATTATTGAATATTACAGAATTTATTGTGTCTATCAGGATGTTTGGCTGTCATATAGGACAACCTATCACAGTCTATATGCTAGCAAGAACAGTTAATGTAATATAAAATCTGTGTAGTGGGCCTAATTCTGTCTCGTTAATACTTCTTCTTTCATTTGTTATTTTTTATACCCTAAAACAATGTCTATGGAATGTCAAACTCTCTATCTTACTTTACCGACCGGGGTCAATTTTATTGGCAATGTTTCATTATAGACTCCAACTCAAAAACAACATTGTATATTTCCTTATAGAAATTATGATAGTGATGTCTTATATTTCAGGCAACAATTATCTTTTCTATCAGCATCTGTCAGTATGAGAAGAACTAAAATTAGTCTCAGTTTGTTCATCAGTATCATGAGTGATAATTATTTCCTTTTGAATCTGTGAGTAGGAAAAACCAATTATTAACCTAGCTGTATGTATATAGTTTCCATATAGCAGGAATAAATAAATATGCATATATATATATATAAAATATATATATATAGAACAAGCAAATTTGTATGTTAATTCTATTATTTCTCATCCCTCTTACAGGAGTGAGTCATAAGCAAAGTAGTTAAGAAGTAAAGTCTGAATCTGACTGCGTCAATCAGGGTGGGTTTACACTTAGGTTCTAATTCTAACAACTCTACCTAGTTTGCAAATATGGCTAAAACACTTGTTTTTTCCTACTGCCTGTTCTTTCCACCCTGTCCCCACCACATATCACCTTCCCCAAATTAACACCTCCTACCCCAAACCCAAACATTCTGGCTCCTCTTGATAGCTTATAAACCCTGTATCAAACACCTGTGTGTGTAATTTGTTCCAAGAGAAAACATGATCTCTCATCAGAAGCAAATAAAGCATATGGCATTTGATTCTCTAAGCACATCCTCAAATATTTTAAGCAACTTCTTGATTTTCATAATTCCGACTTCTGAAGTGCTTCCTTTTTTTTACCTCAATTTCAAAATTACTAGGTATCATATGATTATTGTAAAGCTGTGCATTTTGCAAATCAACCTCAATTATTATTAGACTTTGCTTTTTCAGCAGGAGAAATAAATTCCCCACAGTGGCCATTCATTTGCCTCTCAGCATGGTCTCGTTCCTAAAGAAACTTGAATCTGAATTTACTTCCTCTTTACTGGTTGGAAAACAAATGTTTGATTTGGGGCGAGCATGTAAGTGAGTTTTAAGCACACACGCAGGTAACAACGTGTCCCCAGCACAACCTCAACCATTTAGGAAGTTTCAAATTCCCAGGAATATAAATTGTTTCACAGACCCAGCCAAGTGCTCCGGGAATAGTAGGTAAGCAATTTGGGGGACTTCAGAAATGCAAGTACCCCAAGTAACTTGCTGCACTCTGCCTTCATTCCTTCCTTCAAGCTAGAAAGACTTGGGGGAATGTTGCCAACCTATTAGCATTTCCAGAACTGAAATATTCTCTTCCCAAGATGGTACTATTGCAATGATAACAAGACATGTGGAGCCCAACTTGCCTGGCTCTCTTCAGGTTTGTAGAGAATATGGTAGTTTCACAGATCTGTTTCACCTATGATAAAAAGCGGAAAGGTTAAAAACCTGTACTTCTAGTTCGTGCCTTTTTTTTTCTCCTTTTGACTTTCTTTTGCCAAGGAGTCTTTGTGCAGAGGCTGGTGAAAGTACGATCACAGCTTATACCCTTCGTGTCACATTATTTCTTAAGATCTCTTATTTTTCATATTTCCAGAGGTGGTAATCTCATTGCAGGACTAAAGTGGTGATGACTCTTAACAGTAAAGAAGGAAAGAAAAAACAAAGAAAGTAGGAGAACATTACATTTAATTGCAAGTGCAGTAGAAAATTTTATGTAAGCAATAGAATAAAACAAAACAAAATAAAACAAAACAAAATAAACCCTCCCTGCTCTGGAGAGGGAAAGATTAAATATTTAAATAAGATAGCTTATAAGAGATGTCTAAGTCAAATAGTCTACCTTTTGTTTTTCTTTTAATCAACAACTTCCATTTCCCTCTATTCCCCCTATAAAGGCCTTATGACTTTTAGTGAGTCCTGCCTTAATAAGCCATTCTAAAGATGAGTATGTGATCAATTTATGTTTAAAAGCCTGCAGAGGGGCCCAATTATAGAGCAGACTGTTGGTATAAATTGTAATAGTTTATGTCAGGAAGTTCTTTTATTTTTTAGATAAAATTCAGTGTAACTGTATGTCATATTTACAGTAGAGCATACAATGTAAATAGTGCCTGCTGGAGTTGTGCAATATGGTGGCCCTCAAAACTCTCATTATTTGAGCTGCTCACTTCTAAAAACATTAGTTCAACTCTATAGTCATACAGGCATAATTTGGGGGAAGGAATACATTCAATTTCAAAACTCCTCAGTAAGAGAAAATTAAAGAATGGCAAACAAATGAGTAAGGAGAAATCTGAATACAGTTGTTAATAATATTATCTCCAGAGCATAGGTTCTTAGAATTATCACCTAGTCTCCTTTTGCGTATTTTGTTTCACTCATCTAGAGTCATTCAAGATGAATATGCACTGCAAGTCTACTGATTCCACCCAGTCTATTAAAATCACCTCTAAATCAAGTGTGAGATAGACTGCTGCCCCAAATCTTTAACTCAGAATTTTCTGTGTGACATTTAATGCTGATTCTGTCTCCTTGCCTACTGCATTTATAACTAAGGACCCTTTGAATATATTATTGTTGTTATTTGCAGCTGTCTGGCAGCAGTTACACTAATTCAAGTTGATAAGCAGCTGTTTACATTCTTTAAGAACTCACGGTGGAAGATGATGTAGTAGAACACCTGAAGAACTTTGTTTTGTGATATTATCATGACATAATGTAAAATATCATGGAATAGGTCACATTGCCCAAGTATCACTACACCTTGTGTCAAAAACCTGAAACCTCTTTTGTCAGTTGGCTAATTGGCTTATTTCTCCAGAGATCCTCAGGTACATGATATTGGAATTCACAGTTCAGAGGGAGTTGACACACCCATTTCTGTGCTTAGACATTATTCCTGCCTTCTAGTCTGTCAACCTCATCCTCGTCAGTTTAATGAGAGTCTACAGAGGGTGTGGTCTGGTTTTACTCAAGCAATCAATAAGTGACGGCAGCATAGGAATGTAAAGTGAACAAGCATGTGGCAAATAAATAGAAGGCAGAAAATAATGCCTTGCAAATAGACTCTGAAAGTTCATTTAAAGTTGAAAAATTTCACTATTTCTTAAGTTGTATTTTGGTAGGTTCATACATACAACTAAATTGACTCAAGTTTCAACCAAAACTATTTTTACAACCTACCTTCCTTCTAGGTAATACTCATTACCAAAATTTTATCTTGGTTACTCTGGTCTATGGAGTAACTGTAAATGACTCACTAATAGCTACTCATGAAGTTTTCTTCTGGGAATTACTTTCAATAAGGCAAGAGATTAATGTGGTGAAATACTTTCTGAGCTGAAGCTATTATCTTTGTACAGAACAGAAGTCTAGATGTGAACACATAGATGTGTGTCTGCTCAAATGCTGAAATCCAGGACCTATTCTATACCAGAGTATTTGGAATGTATTTTACTAATTGTCCCATTAACTATTAAAGGAAATTTGCAACCAGAGAGAAAGATACATACAACAAACCTGATTCAGCATGGTCAAAAACTTGAAAGAAACCATTAATAACAACAAAAATATTAGAAATCTCAAGAAAAATGGTTTTCTTTAGAAGATCATACCACAAGCCTACAGGTCATATCTGCAGAATATATTCTTTTGTTCTTATTGGTAAAACCACTAATCTGACTTAATGTATGACATAAATACAAAATAATACTTTTAGAGAATTTTTTCCATGCCAAGTTTTTGGTCGTAATTTATGTATTAGAATTCAACAAAATAATGTGAAGATTAGAAGATAGGACATGCCTCATCTTGAATTTTGGGTGATCATGGCCAATTGTACAGTTGTTCCTTGGTATATAGGTGGAGGATTGCTTCCAGAAGCTCCTCATATTCCCAAACCCATGCATACTCAAGTCTTGCAATAAGTCCTGCCCAGTGTGTGTATATGAAGAGTCACCCCTCCATATATATGGATTTCACATCCAGAAATATTGTATTTTTGATTTGCAATAGGTTGAAAAACATCCACATGTGGACCTGCCTGGTTCAAATCCATGTTGTTCAAGGGTCAACTGTAGTTATTTTCTTAATATGTCTGCTTAATTGTATAGTGTGTTTCTTTTGTCTAATAATAGGCAAGGTAAGTTCCATTAAAAAGTATTTTTGAAACATGTATTGGGTTTTTACTATATTCAAAGCATATCCATGTATGTTGTTTGTCCTATACTTCATAATAATATATAGAAGTAAAAATAATTGTTCATGAATGTTTATCCTTAAAGAGACTAAACATCCAAAGCCAAGCACAATTAGAAACTTATACAGCTAGAGTGTAAACTCACTTGGCATGTATCATCAGGCCAGTAGTCTTCCCATTACATGAAAAGGAAACCAATGAAAATCACAGAAGTCATTCAAAACACAGTTATTCTTGGCTCCCTCAAGGTCTAAGGCTTAATAATTATTATTAATTATTATTAAAGTTATCTTATTATTTGTTATGGACTAAATGTTTGTGTTATTGCTGCCCTGTGAGTTCATATACTGAAGCCCTAACCCACAATGTAGTAGTATCTGGAGATGGGGCCTTTGGAAGGTAAGAAGAGGTCATGAGTATGAGGCACTCATAATAGTATTAGTGGCTTATAAGAAGAGATCAGAGCTCTCTCTCTCTCACACACTCTCATTCTTTCCTGACTCCATGCCCATACAAAGAAGGGGTCATGTGAGCATACAGCAAGGAAGCGGCTTCCAAAAATACAAGAGAAAAGACCTCAGAATGAAACCTGCCTTGCCAGCGCTTTGATCTTGGACTTTCCAGCCTCTAGAAGTGTGAGAAATAAATTTCTGTTGTTGAAGCCGTTCATTCTATGATATAGTTTTTATGGCAGCCTGAGCGACTAAGACATCATCTTATATGAAATAAACTGACTATAATCTTACTTGAAGAAGTAATATGGAGGTGAGGAGGTTAGTGAAGAGGAAGATCAATTTCTTTCTCCCTCCTAGAAGATATATTTGCATTGGATTGGGAGGCACTACTACTTGCTAAATACTACTTGCTAATAGTACTACTTGGCATATATACCAATTACTCTTCTATCAAATCTCAAGTCTCCTCCCAGACTTAAGTCTATGGTTTATCTTTATAAAATAAAAATATGGACTAGGGATCCATATGTCCAATAACATATTCAGTAAATTATATTTTCATACTTCTTTACCTCATTCTAGATTTATAATCAAATGTTGAAGTTATGTGTCAAAATAATTTATCAGGATTTTGGTTGAATATTATCTCTTCTCAGGTTTTCTCTCTAGCTACTATCAATCTGAGAAGGAACAACTCATCAACACATGACATTGATGAAGAATTCAACCAAAGCCTGAGCTCTCTTCAGACAATGAGAGAAGATTTGCATGTAACAACTGGGGACATATAATTTTAACTTTTACAATGAAGATAGACTACAATATTCAGGATTACTTGTAGGAATTAAGTGATAATCACTCATTGTTTAAGGTAGATTCAGCTCTTTGTGGTCACAGGAGTTGAAAAAGATAACAAGCATTTGAAATGCAGTAAACACAGTCTAGAAAGTCAGTATTACATGTTTTTAAAGCCAAAATGGAAACAAACCAGAAGTGAGCTAGAAACTAAGTTCTTGAATAATAAATAGCATGCTAAATGGAGGAGAGTAGGCACACTTTGATAACAATACTGTTCTCATCAGAAAAGCATCAAGAATCTGGAGAGATAAACAACTGAAGAGACAGGAAGAGGTTTGCTGAGAGAGGAGGTAAGACTCACAACTGTAATATTGTGTAACTGTTTTTTGAGGCCCACTTTCACTTCTCTTTGTCATATTATTTAAGTGTTTCAAAGTAAAGGACAGACAATCCACTGATACTTGCCAATTTGCTAGCAGCTCATTAGAATAGACAACTGGTAGCACTTTCAATTAAGTACGCTTTAGCTCCTAAATATGCATTGAATTTATATTTAAAGGATCTGTTACTGCATAGTAATTACACGGAGCCATGAGTACTGGAACCTGGAACATCCCAGGTTCCCTAAACACAGTAGTGCACTGTCAGGCGAAATTGGAAAGGCTTGACCAAGTTCCTCCCAATGACACATTCTTCACTAATCTTTAAATCAACATAACCTTAATCTTCTCTAATCATGGAAGTATATAGCTCTCATTATAGCAAATGTGGAATGTCAAGCAAACTACAAAAAGACAAATTTATATTCATTTTTATATATTAATTTTTGTTCTATGCAATTTTGGGAAGTGCTTTTATTATTAAAGCCACTCTGCTTTTAAAATGATGTTTTCTACACGTAAACCCCCTCCACTTCCCAACGATCAGCTTTTTCTCCTCTTCAGAATAACAATTTCTGCAATAGAAAATAGCAGATTTTTCCTTCTCACAGGGTACTTATTTTCCCCTTCCTACATTATAATACTACAAATTGGTGTCTTATAACATACATACTCTAGCTTCTATGAAGAGTTTCTTAATGAAAGTGCCTTAAGAGTCTCATGTGCCGCACATGGGATGCAGGTGTGTGGAGCTGTGCATGGCTCCCCCTTAGGGAAAGTGTGCGGGACCTGGGTCTTGTGGAGCCCCTGGAGTCAGATGCCTTTGGCCGTAGACACTCTTCTGCTTTACCCCAGTCTGTCACACAAATCTCATTTGTTTTTTAACGCTGTGAAGAGGACTGGGAAACTATGCTTTTCTATTTGGAAAACCGTGTAGTCCATGCTCTTGTCACATAAAGCATATGGCCACAAAGGCATTCTGACCAGATTTACCTTAATGGGAGGAAAATATTAAAACTTTAAGTGTTTTGATATGAACATTATGCTGGGTTAGTCATAGGATAAAACACTAATTTAAACAATCATGCCTTTAAAACTTCTTAACATAATTTTTTTTTTTAATTTAACTTCTTTTGACAAACACAAATGATCTACTAACTGGTCTTCTGAAAGTTTTGTTTAGGCATCATCCCAGGTACAGACATCTTGATCTGTGTTATTTCTACCACAAGTACCTATAACAAATTTCATTCCATCAGATCAGTACCCTACTGGGTGATTAACTAGTAATTTGACAAACCATTTGTAGTTAAGTGGATTGATGTATTGGCTTATTTAGATAACATTTGCATTTTGATAGGGACTATCAGTTCTCCTGGATGGCAGGAAGTTCGCGTGATGCTTGCTTGACTAACCTCTGGACAAAACGTCTGATTCATCGATTCATAGCCAGTGCTTAATTTTTCTTTGTTTGTTTTGTTTTGTTTTGAGATGGAGTTTCACTCTTGTTGTCCAGGCTGGAGTGCAATGGCGCAATCTTGGCTCACTGCAACCTCCGCCTCCAGGGTTCAGGTGATTATCTTGCCTCAGCCTCCTGAGTAGCTGGGATTACAGGCATGCACCACCACGCCTGGCTACATTTGTATGTGTGTGTATATATGTGTGTGTGTGTGTGTGTGTATATATATATATATATATTTTAATTGAGACAGGATTTCTCCATGTTGGTCAGGCTGGTCTCAAACTCCTGACCTCACGTGATCCACCCGCCTCAGCCTCCCAAAGTGCTGGGATTACAGGCGTAAGCCACGGCGCCCAGCCTGTTTGCTTTTTAATGAATTAAAGAGTGGGTGCACTCTAGTAGAGATAGATAATTGCAACAGAAGTCACTATAAGTTCCTTTGAATCATAACTACTGGTTGTATGTCTGTCCCATCTACAGGGTTATCAGTGCTGGTTTACAATAAGACTAATGGAATGTTCTTTTCATGGCAGAAGAAAAGAGAATTTACACATGTTTGAGAGGTAAAGATGAGTAGTTGTTAAACTGTCATGTCTAGACTGGACTGTGTGAGGAAAATATTTCTTTGGCATTTCTTCCTAAATGATTCAGATTCACAAGAATAAAAAGTGTGTTAATCTTTTTATTAAGAGCAATTTTGAAGGATTTACACTATGTATAGAACCACTAAAAGTAAGACATGCTGACTGATAATGTAATAAGGAATCTTTCTACTTTTGTTTCTTTGCTCTTGTGACACATTTTATTTTGAAATTAAACTTCTCACATTTGGATGGGAACAGAGTATGTTCTTTAAACCCTAGTAAGGAAAACATGCAGAATGGCTTTGGATTAGAGGACATAAGGTATTTCTCTCAGTGGCAAGCCAGTTTTCATGAGGGGGCGGTGTGCTCCCCTGCACCCATCTGCAAGCCTGTGAACAGACCTTCCACCAGGTGTCCACCCCAAGCACACACAGAACAAGAAGAAGGTGTCCCAGTGGAGAAGAGGGATGGCCCTACAATAAATTACCCAGACACAATGTTCTAGCTGGAGATTGCACCAAATTAATTGGAGAGGGAAAACAAATAACACCATGCTTCATTATACACAAGGCATCTCTCAACTATACGTATTTTTTTTCAAATGAAAATGGATTCATTAAGAAAGTATCTTTTTAATGCCACACATCACATCATTGTGTGTAGTAGTAAGAGGCACATCAAGAGGTATAAAGTATAATTTCTGTCTTCAACGAGACTGTAATCTACGTGGAAGTAAATATGCTGTAACATGAAAGAGAGGAAACAAGACACTTTGGTGAGCATTTGAGGTAAGTTTTAATATATGGTGCCACAACATTGTGTATAAACATTTCCCTTTAGGTGACAGGAGCCACTAAATTCTGTTGTGAAGAAAAGTGAAGCACAAGATGAACAACAGTCAAATGAACAATTGAGTGTAGTCTTTAAGACACAAGTCCTGGATTTAGACTTTGTGTACAAGTCTCAACTCCACCATTTATGGAAGGAATAAACATTATGGAAAGAGGAAAATTAAGGGAGGAGAATCAATGCAGGGGCTGGCAGTGGTAAGACATAAACTTAGAGAAGTAGGTAATGTTTGGGTCAGAGCTTTCAACTTGAATGCCATCTAAAGATTTTTTTTTTCCAGTAGAGGATGGGAGAAATTGCCCACTAAAGGAAGAGATTGTCTTACGGAAAGTGCAATTCCTGCTTTAGATGACCTCGCATATCAGAAATACACAAAACAAATGTTGTACATTACAGATGAGGTTATCTGGAATTTAGGATCTGGCACTCAGCAGTCGCCAATAAAATTAATAAAATTCGTAACCCTGAAGGTTGACTTTGTTGTTCATACCAATCTGTCCTCAAGAAAATACTCTTCCACATCTCTTGTCCAAAGTCCTTAGAAAAAAAAAAAAGACACTTGCATCCACATACCATGAAGATGTAAGACTTGTACTCCTGCTGATGCCAGAGGGAGACAATGCTTCAGAGAGCATGGGACATTTAAGCAGTGGAAGTGCTTGGTAAGAGAAAATACTCTTTTTTCTTTTTTTTTAATCAAATTATTCCTCTCAGAAAGTATGCATGCAACACATTTTTATGAACTAGTACCATTTCCCGGGAATGTCAAGCTTCCATTTTGTTTCCTCTTTTCCTGTTCTAATTTGAAGTTCTAGAGACACTCATGAATTAGCACAATTTTTACAATAGTTGCTCTTACTGGCTATGGAATATTTTTCAATGTGAAAAATTTAATGGCTTTTTTTCACTGTAGGTCTAGATGTAACATGGCGATGCAAAGTACCATTTTTGTTGTTGTTGTTGTTGTTCTTTTGGAGACATAGTTTCTGTTGCCCTAGGTGGAGTGCAGTGGCATGATCATGGCTCATTGCAGCTTTGACCTTCCTGGGTTCAGGTGATCTCTGTCCTCAGACTCCTGAGTAGCTGGGCCTACAGGTGTGCACCACCACACCAGGCTCATTTTGTACTTCTTGCAAAGATGGGTTGCACCATGTTTCCCAGGGTGGTCTCAAACTCCTGGGCTCAAGCAATCTCCCTGCCTCGGCCTCCCAAAGTTCTAGGATTATACGCATGAACCACCACACCCAACCAAGGGATCAATTCTTTATATCTGGAATAGAACACAGAAGAACTGCAATAGTTTTATTTTTAATAACAGAATTTTTTAAAATTTTATAAATCTTTCAAAATTTGAATTTAAAAATTTTTTTAATTTAAATAATTGAATTTATAATTTATTTTTGACTCTTAATTTGTTTTTGAAGTGTAGTCTCATAATATTGCCCAGGCTGGAGTGCAGTGGCATGATCTCGGCTCTCCAACTCCTTACTTCAGGTGATCCACCCTCTTTGGCCTCCCAAAGTGCCAGGATTATAGGCATGAGCCATCACGCCAGACCTGACTTTTAACTTGAATATATGTGTTTGCCTGTCTAATATAAAAATACATTTGAAAACATGGAATATCATAATTTTTCTATTTTGCATTTTCTTTTTTAAAATTTTATGAAATGATATACAAGTTTAATAGATTGTGAATATGATTGCATTTTATTTTCATCCGTTACATCAGTTCTGCCATTAGAATTAAAATTATATGCAAATACAGCAATAATAACTTAGTAATTTTGCTAAAATTAGAAAATAAAAAGTAAATTATATTGAATAAAGGAATAATACTTTAGTAATTAATATATCTTTCTTTTGTTAACTCTCCAAATTTTACCAGCCCATCAGAAGAATAGCCATACTTTAAAAATAATACTTAAATTCTGTCTGATACTTCAATTATTTTCAGTCATTTAAAAACAGTTTTATGTTTTTAATTCCATCTTTATGAAGGCATATTTGGCAAATATGGGGGGAAATTTTATTTGACAGCTTTTAGCTTGATTTATAATTTTTAAGTACTTAGACAAATTGTGAGCCTACATATGTATTTTTGCCTTAGATTCAGTGAGTCTTGAGGTAGACTGAGGAGACAAGAAGCCGTTAAGAACTATTCCAATTAAATGCATTTTAGGAAATAATAATTCAAAAATTACCTGATTTAAAAAAAGTAAATGCATTGTCTCTTTTAATAATATTGCAATGAAAATGAAAATGCAATGTCATCAAGAAGCAATTTCTTCTCTCAGTTCTTTCTTGTCTATGCTGGCTTTGTTCTCACGATTATGGTGGCCAATGGCTGCCACTTTTAGTCATACATTTTCCAGACTTAAATTCAGCAAGAAGAGGGAGCCTCTTTTCTGGGTTTCCTGCAAGAATCCAGCTATTCCTCTTAATGGACTTGTTTAGGTTATTTTTTCACACCAGGAGAAAGGCATATATTACCTGGCTTAGAACCAAACTACTAACTTCATCCCTGAACACTATACAGGAAACTTGCAATAAGGGTAGAAGGTGATAAATCCTGAAAAACAAATAAACAAACAAAATCCCAAAGCCAAAACAAAAACAAACAAACACATATAAAAAAGGCCTGCTGTAGGAGGAAGAGGGGAAGGGGCTGCAAGAGAGTCAAGCCACTACTGACCACTGATTGCATTGGTTACAGATCACTGAGTGACCACGAAAGAATGAACTAAGCTGGCTAATGGGAGGTGAGGGAAGGAATTCAAGAAATATTAAGTACTGTCGATGTACTAGGATTGATGCAGAATAATTCTAAGGTTGTGGGAGAGAACCTGCAAGATCTTCAGATTTCTGTTTTCAGTAACAATGCAGTTTGAAATAGGAAATACAAGAAGAGTAGCAAGTCTAAAGGAAAAGGTGATGAGATCAATTTTAAAGATCTGGAGTATGAGGTGTTCCTAAGATTTCCAGGGGGAGATGGAAGATGGGCTTATCTTGGAGTTTAGTGGAAGGTCTCCACTAGAGATATACCATGCAAATATGAGAATGGTGTTGGTTTCATGATTAATCTGATATAAGGGGCCTTTCTGGGAGTAAGCATGAATGTCCTAGCGCAAGAAGGGGAAGAGCCAATGGTGTCAACAAATAAATTTGAACTTATTTATATATCAGTTGGGTAAGTTTTAATTAGCTTAATGAGGTAGATTACTTCAAGATGTAACCAAATAAAATTTTTAAGTCTATCGAAACAAGCACAACCCCTTAAATGTGCTGACCCTACCTATAAGAACTTGCCCGAAAGTGAGGCAGCCTCCTGCTCCCACAGCGCTGCAGTATCTTCCTCAAACTGCAGAACTGGCAATGCTGAGCAGGCAGAACTTCCACCTGTCCTCAGACAGTAGCAGATTTAACTTACCTAAGTCCCATATGCTTATGGTCTCTGAATATCAAAAAAATTTAAACTGTCTTTTGTAACTGAGTGCTTCCACAATAAAATATTATAAATATGTTTTTAGAAATTTTCTCTTAAAAAGAGACTAAAATACAACTTGCCACAATTCAGAAAGTAACAGTTTTCTACATGTGGGGAAAAAGGATATCTAACTTGTGGCCTATAGTTCTTGTAAATTAACAAAAATCAGTCAGTGGTAAATTACCTTTATGTAAAAAGTAAATGACTTTGAGAAGAAAAGAATATCCAGTTTGACAATTTATGGCTTAGATTTTGTTGTAGATTAAGAGCAGGTTTTAGATAGTTTTCTACCTAGTTTTAATGAAAAGTGACCTAAACAACTATAGAATGCTCATTATATAGTTAATAAATCTCAATAAATCATAGTGAATAAATGATTGAAGATTCAATTTGTTTTTAATTAAAAACAATAAATGCACACTAAATACATGAAATCTTTACTTGTGACATTAGTATGCAGCTGAAAATCTTTATTTTTTTTTTTTTAGGTGAAGAATCCATGCAGCAACCAGGACTATTAATATATATGTCAACAATATATTTACATACACCCACATATATACAGCTGTAGATAGCACATCTGTATGTATCTATACCTCTATATACCTTTATATATAGGCATGCATTATTTTTTTTCCACTTTATTATGCTTCACAGATTTTTTATAAATTGAAGGATTGTAGCAAGCCTGCATTAAGCAAGTCTACTCCTATAATTTTTCTAATAACATGTACTTCAGGTCTCTGTGTCATATTTTGGTAATTCTTATAATATTTCAATCTTTTAAATTTATATCATATTGTTATTATCTGTAATCATTGATCTTTTACATTACTGCTATAATTGTTTTGAGGTGCCACAAACCATGCCCATTTAAGATGGCAAACTTAATTGATCAATGCTGTATGTGTTCTGACTGCTCCACTGACTGGGTTTTCCCCAGTCTGTCTCCCTCTTTGCAGGCCTCTCAATTCCAGGAGACAACAATAATGAAACAGGTCAATTAATAACAATACAATGGATTTTTAATTGTTTACGTGAAAGGAAGAGTTGCACATCTCTCACTTCAAATAAAAAGCTAGAAATGATTACGCTTAGTAAGGAAGGCACGCCAAAAGCCAAGATAGTCCAGAAGCTAGGCCTTTGGGGTCAAATAGCTAACCAAGCGGCCAATGCAAAAGAAAAGTTTTTGGAAAAAAGTAAAAGTGCTCTTCCAGTGAACATGCAAATGATTAGAAAACCAAACATAAAGGTTAAACCAGCTACAATATTCCCTTAAACCAGAGCCTAATCCAGAGCAAGGGCCTAACTTTCTTCAATTCTGTGAAGCTTGAGAGTGGTGAAGAAACTGAAGAAGTAAAGGTTGAAGGTAGTAGAGCAGGTTGGTTAATGATGTTTAAGGACACAAGGCGTCTCCATAACATAAAAGTGCAAGGTGAAGTAACAAGCACTGATGTAGAGGCTGCAGCAAGTTATCCAGAAGATCTAACTAAGATCACTGATGAAGGTGGCTATAATAAACAACAGATTTTCAACATAAGTGAGACAGCTTTGTATTGAAAGAAAACATCATCTGAGACTTTCATAGCTAGAAACAGGAGTCAATGCATAGCTTCAAAGCATTGAAAGACAGCCCAGGTCTCTTGTTATTAGGGGCTAATGCAGCTGATGACTAAGTCGAAGCTAATGCTAATTGACCATTCCAAAAATCCTAGGGTCCTAAAGAATTATGCTAAATCTATTCTGCTTGTGCTCTATGCATGGAACAAGGCCTAGATGACAGCATATCTGCTTACAGTATGATTTACTGAACATTTTAAGCCCCTTGTAGAGATCTGCTGCTCAGAAATAAAGATCCCTTTCAAAATGTTGAAATCTTTGAAATCTTGACAATGCACCTAGTCGACCAAGAGCTCCGATGGAAATGTACAAGGAGATTAATGTTGTTTTCATGCCTGCTAACACAACATCCATTCTACAGCCCATGAATAAAGGAATAATTCAAACATTCCTCTCCTATTATGTAAGACATACATTTTGTAAGGTTATCGCTGCCGTGGATAAAGATTTCCCTGATAGATCTGGGCGCAGGAAGTTGAAAACCCTCTGGAAAGGATTCACCATTCTAGATACTATTAAGAACACTAGTGATTCATGGGAGGAGGTCCAAAAAATAACATTAACAGGAGTTTGGAAGAAGTTGATTCCAACCATCATTGATGACTTTGAGGGGTTCAGGACTCCAGTGAAGGAAGTAACTGCAGATGTGGTGAAAAGAGCAAGAGAACTAGAATAAGAAGTGGAGCCTGAAGATGCGATGGAATTGTTGCAATCTCATGATAAAATTTTGCTTCTTCGGGATGATCAAAGAAAGTAGTTTCTTGAGATAGAATACACTTCTGGTGAAGATGCTGTGAACATTGTTGAAATGACAATGAAGGATTTACAAAATTAGATAAGCTTGGTTGATAAAACAGGGGCAGGTTTTAAGAGGACTGACTTCAATTTTGAAAATTCTACTGTGGGTCAAATGCTATTAAGCAGCATCACATGCTACAGAAAAATATTTTCTGAAAGAAAGATTGATGTGGTGAACTTCACTGCTATCTTATTTTGAGAAATTTCCACAGCTACCCCAGCCTTCAGCAACCACCACCCCAATCAGTCAGCGGCTATCAACATCAAGGCAAGAACCTCCACTTGCAATAAGATTAGGAGTCGCTGAAGGCTCTGATGATTGTTAGCGTATTTTAGCAATAAATTATTTTTAAAATTAAGCTATATGCATTATTATTTTAGACATAGGGCTATTGAACACCAAATAGACTACAATACAGCATAAACATAACTATTATATGCATGGGAAAACCAAAAACTTATGTGACTTGCTTTCATGTGATGTTTTTATTTCATTGGTCTGAAACCAAACCTGCAAGATCTTTGAGTTAGAGCTGTATATGTTGTATAGTACAAACTAAAACATAATGTGTTATGGTAGAAAGTTGAGTTGAGATAAAAATTTTACACACATATATGTACATATACGTGTGAAACACAATTACATTTTTTTTTCTCCTGGAAACATCTATTTTAACCATCTATTACAAGAAATCAATAGTAAATTTTCACTTTGGTTTTATAAAAACAATTTCTGTTAGCAGTTCTTAACCTTTTGAGAATAAAAGCCACTATATCTAATTATTAAATCATAGAAAGTAAAGGAATAGTACTATCAGAAATCACAAATTGAATTACATCAGGACTTAAAAACAAAATTTCTAATCAAATTGAATATTCAGGAGGAGGAATGTAAAAACTTGGAGTGGAAGAGATGGATGGACATGGGTTACAAAACTTGTAATCCAAAATGAACTTAAAAATGTAAAAAATGAACTTAAACAATTGTCAAACAATCTGAGTCAACAAAATGTGAGTAAAGAAAGTGTCACTCCTCTGTACTGTTGCATAGAAATCGGTATCAGTCAAGGCCTGCATAGAATTAACCAAACTTAATAGGACGTCAGACATACAAAGTGAGAATAAGAATAAAATCAACTTTTCAAAGACTTTCACTTCCCTAAATGTGACTGTCTAAAAATCAAGAAAACTGAGGCAAAGTTGTTCTAGTTTGATTCCTGATAATTGTTATATTAATATTCCTAATATTAATATAAATTCCTAAAAATTGTTATATTCTCCATGTTGTATTCTGTTTAAATCTACATTTTAATTAATTACAATGTTTGAAATCTGCCTTGATAACCCTGAAACAATAATAATAGTAGGAACAGCATTAAATAAAGTTGTTTTATATGCAAAGCCTTGTGCTATGTTCTACAGATGTATCATATCAACTGCTTTACAGGATTACACTGAAGAAACAGAGGCCAAAAGAGAGTAAGTGAGTTGGCCACCAGTCAGATAATTTATTAAGTGGTAGAGCTGCAGATGGTACCATAGATGACTGACTCCAGGGATAGTGACACACTTCACTACATTAGCAAGATGTAAAGAGCTGATCCTACAAATGATAGTTAAAGGGGAAATAGTATGTCATCTCCCCATCAGCAACATTTGAACTTCCAACGAAGGTGACAATAGAGTCAAATAGAACTAAAACTGATATGGAAAATATTATTCTCCAGCATAGGACACTATACAGTCCAGTAATATTTCATGGTTAGCAGAGTTAAAGGCAGCTGAGATATCTAATAAGATGAGTACAGTCAAAGACCCTGTTTCAGAGTTAATAGGCAGATCATTACAAGGTTTGACCAAAGCAGTCAACATACTGACCTAATCAAAATCCAGAATGAAAATTATCATAAAGTGCATGATGAACCAATTAGCCTGGAGCTGGCTTGATTCTATCTGCTCAAGTATCTCAGCTGGGAATGGCAAATTAAAAACTAAAAGGAAATGGGGAGGAAAAAAGGAGTAGAAGACAGGAGCATTAGTTGAAGTTCTGGGTCCCTTCAGAGGGAGACCATTTTTCCTTTTTTATAGTAAAACAAGCAAACAAACATGTACCCAGATCTCTGGCAAAGAGCAGGTACTCCTGTGTGGGCCTCCACCCACCTTGGAGTAACACATATAGTACTTGTTCCCTATCTAAACAGATAATAACAAAGAAGTGCTTTGGTTTGCTCTCTTAACATTAAACTCTATTTCTGGAAAATACCTTAAAATAATGTGAAGTTACAACATTAGAGCTGTAGCTGATGAAGATTTGGAATAGGAGCAAGAGGCTCATTTGGAGCCAAGATAACGTAGTAGAAATTTAACAAATAGCCTATCCAGAAATGATACCTTTACTACTTCCTGATTTTCTTTTGCTTTCATTATTTAACAAAGTAGTTCTTTTTCTACATCAAATATGAAAGTATCTAGTCCTTTTTCTATATCAAATATGAAGGGAAAAAATTGAAGAAGATTATGAGGAAAAACAAAAGAAAATAATTTTACAAGGTTGACATTACACTTTTTCTGGAGACCTTAAATTTTAATATATCAAATCTTAGAACTTTTAATGAGACTGAGGAATGTAGTAGAAAGAAAATGTGCAGAACTATAGATCGGGAAACTACTTATAACTATGTCATTCATTAATCATGTCACAATTATCAATTCTGTTTTCATAACTTAGAGTCCATTTTTTGTTTATTTTGTTGTTGCTTTGTTGAATGAGAGGCTTGGGCTCATACAATGTGCTAAATAATTTCCAATTCAAATTGTTCTTTTTAATATTTCATGTGGACATTGGTAGGAAAATAATAATTTAAGAAATCAATACCAGGATAAGATTTGTTTTTTTTTCAAATACGCTTTCATATTCTCTCAGAAACAGAATGTTCATCCATGCATTTTCTAGTCTTCTGGCAAATTCTCCCTGAGTTATTTTCTTCCTTTCATTTTGTTATGAAAATACTATCTATATCAATGTGTATTACTACCTTCAAAGCAGTTACCTAAGAAAATGATGTACTGGCTCTAAACATGTTTCCATTGCTCTAAACGTTTTAAAACTCCCTTCATGCAAATTTAAACAGCAGAAAGACATTATTACTTGTAAGTCACAAGTCATGTTGAAAAAAGGTATATAATTAAATTTGATCACCATATTTAACCTCAAATTACTTTAGGGTCTTTTAGAAAAAAAAATATATATATATATATATAAATATAAATTACTTTCAATGTTGGAAATGTGCTATCTAAAACTATTAATACTTAACAGAAAGTGCCACAGCCTGTAAAGAAAATTTAAAAAGAAAAAGAAGATGTTCCAAATGGTTCACAACAAACAATTCTTTCTCCCTAAACATTGTTATTTAGTACAGAATTGTCTTCCTAGGTAAATAGTCTATCTTGTTGGGGACATGCTCATTTCTGAATCTAGGACTGTTATTCAGTATTACCAGTCATGTCTCATAGCTGGGTCCTTCAATTTATCTCTAGATGGTAAATTTGAGTCAAAGTTACTATAATATCATGCCTTGAGTATTAGATTCAGACACAGTTAAGCTGAAAACACAGCTTCAATCCCTTGCTAATTATGAGATTTCAGGCCGGTGATTGAGCCTCGGTTTGTCAACTTGTAATTATGGGAATATTATCTAATCTTGAGGCTATTTTAAGAAGAAAAAAAAATGAAAACTCATAGCACAATGTCTGGAACAGTGCAGCTGCCTGAGTACCAGAGGAAACCGTATTGCATTTCCTAATCACCTTCATATGCATAATAGAAAACTCTTCTTTACTTGCGCCTCAACAAAAATACTTCGTATACTGGATAGACGATGGTGATTTTCCACAAACATAAAATTGGAAATTTTTATTAATGAAATAGAAGAACAGATCAGGAAGAAGCTAAAGTAAAAAAAAGTTCTTTGTACCTGACAAGACGGTTAAATGGTAACTAGAGAGAGAATGGAGTTCCTACGGACAGCAGGTGGCCTAGATTCCTCACTCCTCTAGGAAGATGCAATCGGTTTCAATATCATATTTGATTTAAAGGAGAGGTCCTCACTTTGGGAGGCCGAGGCGGGCGGATCACGAGGTCAGGGAATCGAGACCATCCTGGCTAACACGGTGAAACCCTGTCTCTACTAAAAATACAAAAAGTTAGCTGGGCATGGTGGCGGGCGCCTGTATTCCCAGCTACTCGGGAGGCTGAGGCAAGAGAATGGCACGAACCCAGGAGGCGGAGCTTGCAGTGAAAAAAAAGAAAAAAAGAAAAGGAGAGGCCCTCTTTTCATTAGAGTGGAAGCTCATTTGGGAGCCATTGGCAGGAATTAAGTACATCTGGCAACTATATACTTCATTTAGGAGTGATAGGTGAAAGTATTTGGGTGCTTAAGCTTCTCCACAAACCCATGCAGCAGAGACCACACTAAAATTGAAGCCAGGGAGAGAACTCCAGTCGTGAAATTTCAAGATATATGATAATGCAACTTTCCTTTGAACATCCTACTGGATCTGTTTACTCTCAAACAATTCATGTGCTCACACACAAACTCAAAGATGAAGCCATTCTAGGAGCAAAGTAATTGACAGATAAATATTATTGATTGCACTTATCCAAATACCTTGAGAACATCAAGAATGCTGGTTGGACTAAGAGCACGGACTTGATCTATGTCTCTGTTACTGACGTGCAACTCTCCCCTCTCTCCTAGAGCTTTGCATAAAGTTTTTCTTTTTTTTTTTTTTTTTGGTCAGAAAAAATTATGAAAGTGTCACTTTCCCTTTGCAGTTAATTCAGGAGAGATCCTCAATTCGAGCAGGGCACATTTTCATGCAAATACAGCAGCACAGTTTCCAGCCCCCTAATAGCTTCTTACAAATGATGTGCCATTACAACGAGGTTTATTTAAACAAATTTAATACATCTTTAATCAAGCTGGAGAGCATTTTCAAAGGTCACGCTCCAAATCAGGATCACTGTACTGAGCTTATCAAAGTATTAGCTTAAGGGGGAGGGAGAATTATTTCTTGGACAAGTAATTTTAGGCAAATCTTTATTTACATTTTTATTCAGTTATTAAATTTTATTTCTTTCCCTCCTCCTTCTAGTCTCCATTTATGAACCTATAAGAAAGTCTGCAAATGGAGCTATAAGCATATCACTGCAGCCAGTCCTTCTAGAGGTGACGCCTTTGAACACAGAGAGTCTGAAACGCAAGGACAAGAGACCAGGCATTTTCAATGTCAGAGATAATCTTTTAGTGCCTTTAAAGCATGCTTCCCAAAGGTCTCACATTAGGCTCTGTATACATTGCTGAAATTCTAATGCACTATTTCTTCAGTGGAGAGATGAAATAGACTTTGAGAGTTGCCCTAACCTATACCCTCATTCTTTCTCCTTCCCTATCTCTCTGTCTCTGTCTCCTTCTTTTATATGTATCACATGCAGTATATGCAAACAAATATTTATTGCCTACCTATCATGTACAAGCCCCTGAGCTCTACTCAGGTCTTTAAACTCCCATTAATTATTCCTACAAACTCTAATATGGTTTTCCGAGGCTCTCCCTGACTCTTGAATCTTTGCATGAATATTTATGGAACAAAAAAGATCAGCTTCATGCACCTAAGAAAAATAAGTTTATCTTGGTAGCAAATCTCTGGACAAATGTCAGTAACAGCAACCACCATACGCAGTCGCAACGACAGATGAAATGTCATTGTTTTCAGAGTGCGAGCTCCCATTCCATAAAATTCAACCCTTTGTCCCAGTATAAAAGTAACTAATGAGGCCCCAAGATTAAAGGGGAAGTGAACTCTGCAAGAACATAAAAATAGCTGATGGGAAGAGGAGAGTTACTCCTGAGGATTTTAATCCTCATTAGACTTAGGAGCTTTCGAACTTCTCAACAACATAGAAATGAAACAGAGCCTCTGAAAAGACAACCCTGAGATAATGAAAAGATCATGCAGCACTGCTATTGAATCTATTTTGGGGTCTTAGCTCACTACCAGCAATTGCCTGTAGGGTGAAGAAAACTGGAGGACCAGGGAAAAACGGGAGAATCAGAGAGATCATCATTATTGCAGGCCAATAAGGGACAAAGCACCGCCCCTCCACATAAATGATTTGCCTGTAGCACCACACAGAATGAAGCACCTAGTAGCTAAGGGTAAGGAAGCAGTAGGTAAACTTGTTTTTCGCTTGATATACAAGGAGATTCATGTGTAATCAATAACAGCACAACAAAGATCAGACAATGATGTGGGATTTGGGTTGATTCTCAAAGAAATTATTGAATGCCTTGTTATTAAGTCTTTGGGGGCAAAACAAAAACAAGCCAAAAAATAAAAAATAAACCCTCAGATCAAGCAAATAAACAGATTGCTATCCTGACTCTCTGTCTAAATATGATTCTCCTACTATCCTGAAGGCACAGAATATTATTTTTAAGGAGAGTGGTAAAAGTTAAACAATGAAGATGTAGTAGAGTTTTGGATGATTTTATATCTCTGGCCCACTGAGATTATATGCCCTTTGAAAAAGGTGATGGGTGGAGAAGTATTGAAAGTTACCTCAACATAATTAAATGGCAGCTAATATTATGTGTAATTTCTAGGCAAGTTTTTATTTAACTTGATGTGCCTGCATTCTATATCAGCAACTCTACATTAGCCTGGCTTATTGCTTTTGTCACACAACAATGCAGTAGCCTAGCTTCCCTGCAAAGGGTGATTGGCCACACGCTGTTTCCTCTTGGCAAGCTTGGTTTGAGTCTGCCTTCTCTTTTGTCGCATTTGCTGTTCTCCCCACTCCAGTTCCACGCTCTTCTCCCTGCTCTTCCTGAACTAGAGTCTGTAATTCTAGAAATATAGGCACAAGATTTGAGTGCCTTAGGTGCCAGCAACTATGTTACCGCACTCAGATGTAAGTGTGATGTGGCACAATTAACAGTTGTCAGCTCTCACTTCTAAGACTAACCACGTGTGCAGGCTTAGAAATGTGTATCCCCTGTCACTGGACTCAGAGACTCTGATTTGTTGGGTCTGGCCTCAGGCATGGCATCTATATTTTGAAAAAGCTTCCCAGGTGATTGCATAGAAAGAATAGTGGAATTCTGAAACAACTGTGTCATCTTCCTAACTAACTCATTTTCTAGCTGTGTTAGCTGATCACTTATCCTCTCTAAGCCTCAGTTTGAAAGATGGAGATCCATTCATTTATCCTTTCATTCTCCCAGAAAGTACTTATCCGCTGTAAACTATGCGTTTTGCATAAATGAATAATTCCTCTAGGAAATTCCCGTCTAATGGAGTAGACTGACTTAAATTTGATAGGTATGTATGAAGATCTAGGAGAACTGGAGCTACCAGTTCTCTTCAGTGATGTCAAAGTTGGTAAGACTTCACAGATCAAATGATATTAGCCAGGTCTTAGGTCATTAATATACATTTATCAGGAAGAAGAGGAAGGAAATTTTAGCAAGAAGGGGGTGTATACATAAAACTTGGAAGCATGAAATGCACAGTATTTTAAGTCTGATAAATTCTGTGGACTTGAAAATAAAGTTTACGGGTTAAGGGATGAAGATAATACTGGGAAATGTAAAAGGAAAAGAAAGTTAAGACTAAATTCTGAAGGCTCTGAAAAATGTGCTGAAGAATTTGGAATTTTTTTCTTGTGGAGAAATAGGTTACCAGTTTTATCTTTGTCTGCTTTTAACATGGAAATGGTATACACACACACACACACACACACACACACACACACACAGAGAGAGAGAGAGACAGAAGAGAGAAAGAGAGAGGGAGAGAGAGGAGAAAGAGAGAGAGAGAGAAAGAGAGAGAGATTGATTCATTATTCCACAGCAAATTTAGTATCAGGGATATAGGTAGTGACCAGGAAAGGAAAACTGGTTAACAAAGGAAAATAAAAAGAGAAAGAGTTTGGAGTCATTTCAACACACCTTGCTGACTAAGTGTAGGTAATAAGAAAACATTAGTGGTCATTTCTATGTCACTGGAGTGAAGGTGATGGAACTACGTACATAAAAATATTTTGGTAAATTGTTAATTTAAAAAGGTCACATTAAGGAAAGTCATAGTAGAAATTTCTAAAGAAACTCATATTAATCCAAATATATGTCTTTGTTTGGATTAATGTATATCTCTTCAAATTAATAGCTTGAAAGATGTTATCACTGGAATGTAGAGAACTCCATATGCTATTCAACGAAATTTCAGGAAGAATGACTTGATTTTGCGAAACTGTATTTTTTTTTTCACATATTGAAAAAATCTGGAATTCTGAAGACTTATTCTATCTCTGGCTGTATTTTGCACATTAGTCTTCACAGCCTATATATATGCCCCATAGCTCCTCCAACAGTGAAACTATAGTAAAACTGTTTATCAACTTCCCATAGACTATGGCCCAATGAATTCCTGGATCCAATGTGAGCTACTTGATATTATTCTACATATTTGTGATTTTAATTAACAGAAATAACAAATACATGATTCTCAACTCCTGAGTTAGGGAGCTATGAGGTGGTGTGGGAGTGGGAATGGAGAGACAATCACTCTGCAAAACAGAAGATATCTCCTCCATCATTCCTCGTCTCATTTTATGTTTTTGTGTGGATAAGGATGGAAATATAATTGAAAACTTTGACTACAGATTTATTTTTTGTTATCATTCAAATAGACTTTATCTTTTAAGGCAGTTTTAGGTTTATAGAAAAATTGAACAGTAAGTACAGAAAATCTCCCTATGTTCCCTGCCCCCATCAGAATGGTATATTAGTTTCAATCAATGAACTAACATTGACACATCATTTATTATCACCCAAAATGTATAGTTTACATCTGATTTGCTCTTGGTGTTGAACATTCTCTGGGTTTTAACACATGTGTTTTGCAAATATTTTCTTCTAGTCTGTGGCTTGTCTTATTGTTTTCTTGACAGTAACTTTTGCAGTGCAGATTTGTTTAAATTTTAATGAAGTCCAGCTTATCGATAATTTCTTTCATGTATCATGCCTTGGTGTTTCATCTAAAAAATCATTGAGATATACAAGATCACCTAGATTATTTTCCTATGTTATCTTCCAGGATAGTTATAGTTTGGCATTTTAAATGTAGGTCTGCAATTCATTTTGAGTTAATTTTTATAAACACTGTGAGATGTGTTTCTAGATTTATGTTTTGACCTGTGAAGTTTAATAGTTTGAATTTACTTTTGCCCAAGGAAAAAAATAATGTATTAAGGGGTGGACATTATGTTGTTTAGGAAAGCAGTATGATGGACATTTCTTATGTTTTGTAGTCCTTTCAGCCCTGTCTGGAAACTGGAAGATGAGTGAAGGGGACTGACACCATTCTGGAAAATAGTGTATAGAGTCAGATCTATGAAAAACAAGTTCTTTTGTCAATACTTTGTCTTCAAAAAGTTATTGATCTTCTTTTAAAGAAATTTTGATTATACTTTCTGAGAATATAATCAAATCATTGTTTGCCCGTGAGAGATGATGTTATGTTGAAAAATTAACCTAGAGGTTCTAGAAGTTAGCAAAAGCAAAGAGGGGTCATATTCTAGACTAAAGCAGCCATTCAGAAATATGTAGCTGAGAATTACTGAGTGCTATGGATCACCCAGGTATGGAGGGAACTCAGTTCTTTTGGTATCAATTCCTTGAGAGGAATTGAAAGTAAAAACTCCAGAAGGAAAACAAGGTCAGGGACAGGGAGTGGCTAATAAGAGAACTACTGGGTCAGGTTTCTGGGTTATCAGTGAGTCAGATTTATTTTTAAAGTGATGAGTAGGGTCTAAGGAAAAAACACCACCACCACCACTAGGCACATTTATCTAAGATAATCAAAAGCAATGAGGCATTACCACCATAGGTTCAAGGGGCAGGTGGTAGGAATGATTAGGGTACTCTGAAATTGTCACTCAGTGGAGAGAGCCAACAAACAGCATCAGTGTACTTTGCGAGAGGGATGACCTGCATTGGAATCCAGTGAAATAAATATCCCTACCTCACTCTCCTTCCACTTTTCCAACATATCTCATTGTCTCTCATTGGCTGAACTGAACCAGAAGTCAAAGGGCAAAGGATCTTGTAGAGACAGAGTCCTCACAACTCAGCCTCCTACAGCACAAAGCAGAGCAGGATATAGAAAGGTAGAGAATGAACCTGGAAGGGCAGAAAATATGTAACAAAGCAACTACGTGTGTGTGTGTGTGTGTGTGTGTGTGTGTGTGTGTGAGAGAGAGAGAGAGAGAGAGAAAGATGAAGCAGTAGGTTTCCTTTTATCTTTGAGTCTTTAACAGAAAGTTTTCAACATTGTCATTTCCTGTAGTTTCTCCTAATTGTTAAATACAGCATTTTTCTTTTCTTGTATTATTGGCCAAAATGAAAGGGGGCTTCAGTATAAAAAGGGTAATTTTATCTAAATGATGAGTCTGCTGAGGCACACATAGCAGGGACCATAATGAATCAAGGAAGGCTATGAATCCTGGAATTCCAGATGGTAACCCACCACAGGGCAAAAATAAGTGAGGATGGAGATACATTAATAGCAAGGAGAAACAGTGCAGATTTGCAAGCAGTTTAGTATAGGTGAGTGTGAGGGTGGATGTGAGTCAGCCTTCCTCCCCTTTTAATTTTGTTCAAATATTTTAAAAAGGTGACTGGGTGCAGTGGCTCACACCCGTAATCCCAGCACTTTGGGAGGGCAAGGTGGGCAGATCACAAGATCAGGAGATCAAGATCTTCCTGGCCAACATGATAAAACTCCATCTCTACTAAAAGTACAAAAATTAGCTGGGCATGGTGGTACATGCCTATAATCGCAGCTACTTGGGAGACTGAGGCAGGAGAGTCACTTGAACCAGGGAGGTTGCAGTGAGCCGACATCATGCCACTGCACTCCAGCCTGGCAACAGAACGAGACTCTGTCTTAAGAAAAAAAAAAAAAAAAAAAAAAAAGAAGTGACACAAGACACAATTTATGAATATTTATTATTATAAAACAGTATTTTGAAAACATCTGTAATCACCAACTAGTAAAATATTCCCATGTTCTTATTTGTATAGGTGATTGAAAAGAGATTCTGAAATTATTTTGACCTTTAATTGCTTAGAGCAATTCACCAAGAACATTTTGCAACTTTCAACCTTTCTACAGAAACACTCCCTTGAATGAGAGAGAATATTTTGCAAATTGACTCCCAGGCTGATTTCCCACTATCATTCAGAATGGATTTGGGCCAACTCATTCAGCCATTAGCTTTGTGATACAAATTGATTTTAATAATGCATTTCAAATACAAATAGAAATGACTATTATGTGGGCATATATTTTGAACTATCTGTTCTTCATTGTTAAGGCAGATAAGTGAAAATTTATCCCATTTCTAATTTCTACTATTTAGTAATTAGATCCCTTTGACTTTTTGGTGCCAGTTAGAAAGTAATTAATAAAAAAGTCTAACTCTTTTTCTTAGAAGAAAAGAATAGTAAATACATCTTAAGAAAACTATATCGTGTGTAGAAAGTCGTGAGTTTGTTAGAAGGAGGTAATTTATTTCCTACATAATGAAAAGTAATATAAAAATAAGCGGAAGCATCTTTTAGAAGAAGTATTTAACTTTCTGTGAATATTAAAGGGATACACACATATTTCTAAAAGAGTGGTTTTTTTTTCCATCTTTCTGTGTATTCACACTCAATCTATTGTAGTCCTGGTAGTCTGAATAATTGTGTTCCAATTTTTTTTTTTTTTACTACTAAAAGTCAATATTAGCTATATAATTTCTATATATCACTTTTTTAAAAAATTTGTAACTTGTATGCTTTTAATCATTGTTTGGTTTTAATGTATTACTTGGTTAATATGCATTATAAACAAAGTATTATACATTACTTGGTTTATAGAAATTTGGGTGGGAACTCTAAGAAAATATGACAATTCTGGATACTAGATATCCCAGATTCATATTCTAGACCTTCTAAAGTATGAGATTATGACTCAAATTTCATGGAATCTTCACTAATACAGTATATGGACAATGTTAATGTAATTTCACTATAATTTTAAAGATAAGCCTAACACTTTAATATGACCATTAGTGTAGCCCAAACAGAAAATATTTAGTAAATATTTTTTTGGTAATTGTTCATCATACATCATCAATGCTCAAAATTTTATTTGAATTCATTTATATTAAAAATAAAGAGGAATTGGTACATATTAGTTGCTGTTTTTCTTTTGAAATGAAAATATTTTCAATTAACCACATATAATATTTTATGCTTAACAACCATTTCACTTGATAGTCATATGCAAAAAGTAATCCAAACTTTACTAGGAGAATTCCATTAGGCTAAAATATGTTAATGCAGAAAATGTAAATAAGCAGTTATTATTCAGTATTGTTTATGCTTTTTATGGCACTCTTAATTTGCCTTAGTTTTTGGTTTAGAATATATAATGTATTATATATATTTACACGCACACACACACACACAAACACACACACACCACGAAATGATAGTTACTATTTATTGCAACCATTGGTTATGGTCACTTTTTATTTTGTTGAGAGATACCACTTTCTTTCCATACCAAAGGTTTTCTTCATTGAAACAGATACTAAATAGATGTTTGCCATGTTTTTACACACAGATATAGAAAATACAAAGTAATATAGTGAGAACACTTTTGCAACTCACATTTGAAATAGTTAAGACAAATCCAAGATCGTAACATATATTAATTTACTTAGTTCAATTCATTTTCATGAGAGCTCAAAAATGGTATACGTAAAGAAACACTCCAATAAATTAGAACGTTGTAGAGATTGTAATGGTTTATGGCCCAGAGCCCCAGAGCAAAATGATCCACTTTTCAAAATATAGGAGAATCAAGCCCTTTGGCTCACTTTCTCCTTGAAGTAAGTTTTCTATCCTCCTGCTAAAAGACCTTGTGTAAAGAAATATCACAACTTCCTTCAATGTTCTTTTCTTTGCTTAACATGTCTCTAAATCAAGAAGTGAAAAGTTACTATTTTTTTTCTTTACAACATATTCATATTCAAAAATTTTGGAACAGGACCCACCATGGAAAATGTTCAAACTTTATCCTCTTGATAGATACTAGATAGATACTTCAGAATGAGATCAATATGTCCTCACATTTAAATAGAACATCCCATTACATAGAGCCAGGCTGTCAAGATTGGATTGCATGTATAATCTGCTTTAAAAAAATTAATGCTTCCAAATGAATAAGATGAAATAGAGTAGAAAATTATATCCTCATTGCCAATCTATCATTTTAAAGTAATACCTAGGCAGTCCATCAGCATCAAGCAGATAGGGACATCTGCTACACTTTTCTGAGACAGCCTAATTTACATATTTGTAAATATTAAATATAAATTTAGAAATTGATATTTCCTTTTTCTTCATAAATGGTCATAAATCATTGATGGAATCTGAATATGCTCAGGATGAATCAATTCTTTTTCTGGTTCTTTTAGAAGCATAGCTACTTTTGTTGTTCGTATTTGTAACATTCTGTACTATGACAGGGTACTCAGAAAAAACAAAGGTATAAACACTTTTTTAAAATGTTGCCTCCTCTCTATAACTGCTATATGTGTCCACTGTAATATTTTCTCCAGTTTTGTCTATGTGCATCAATGGGACAGTGATTCATTTGCAGGTATCTAGTAGATAGGTGTCCTATCTATAATGTGTTTTCCTAATTCCAAAGTTCATCTGAAATGAAGACAATACAATAGAAAATATTCACCAATTTAAGTAATTTTTTACAGTGTAAGCTATTGCTGACAAAATAAAACAGTAAAAGTCAAACAAATTATCCCTGGTTTCTTTGCTCACTGAAAACATTTGTTAACCACAATTTTGATCTATTTTAGACTTTTTTTAATAGTATATGCTCCGATTCCTGTTTTCTTATTCCTTATTCATTCTCTAGTCCACAGTTGAATACATATCAATAGAATTTTAAAATGTACTTGAGTAAAATGGCAAACAAAATATAATAAAATAAGATACCTAATTTAGAAATAAATATACTACAAATTTATTAGAAGTAACAAATGTTAATGCTTAGATCAGCTGTCTGTAAATAGTAACATATTTTTCTTAGAAGTATAGAATTTTTAGTTCCCAGGCTAGCCCAAATATAAATCACACCATTTAACTCAATGTTAATCATATTAGCCTCAGTTTTTGATAGCGGGGGCCCTGCCACTTTAGAAAAGAGAAGAAAGAAAAGGATAATAAAGATAAATACTCTTCTATCCTCCTTTCTCTTTTGGATTCAGGTCTCAGCACCCTTTTGAAATATTAAAATTTAAAAAATATACCCTTATGCTTCCCTTTCTGCATTTATCTCTAAATTAAAAATTACTCTCTCTAATGATTTCTAGGCCTTTAAAATGTTTATTTTATTTTATTTTATTTTAATCTTTTATAGGCCGGATCTTGCTCTGTCACCCAAGCTGGTGTGAAGTGGCATAATCATAGCTCCCTGCAGCCTCAAACTCCTGAGCTCATTCCTCCCGCCTCAGCTTCCTGAGTAGCTAGGACTACAATATATGCCACCATGCCAGCAAAATTTTTTAAAAACTTTTGTAGAGACGAGGTCTCGCTGTGCTGCTAGACTAGTCTTAAACTCCTGCCCTCAAGCAATCCTCCCGTCTCAGCCTCCCCAAAATACTTTCCATGGATAATTGTTTTTAGCTCTTTCAATGTTCTTGTTATAAATGCTTTATGTGTATTTTATTGTTTATCAATTAATTTTATTCTAGCCATAAACTCTGTGACATGGGTGTTAAAATTATCACTGTTTTGCAGGTAAGGAAACAGGAGAAGTAGGATTCACTGATTCCTTGCATAATGAAAAATGGCAGTGCCAGGTTCCCACAGATTTACTCCATTTCCTATCCCAGTCCAATGTGGCCCTACACTGAAGCCTACCTGTCACAGTGCACAGCCTTCTCTCCCTGTGATAGCCTCATCACCTAACTCCTCATTCATTCACATGGCTGGACTAAGCCAAGTCTCAGAAGAAAGCAATATGCTTTTTAATCTAATTAATACTTTCTCTTCCCAACCATCTCAGAGAGATTTAAAAGGAAAACCCTTCCAGGCCAGGTGCAATGGCTCACACCTATAATCCTAAATGAGAGAATTGCATGAGGGCAGGAGTTTGAGACCATCCTGGGCAACATAACAAGACCCACATCTCTATAAATAATAATTTAAAATACTAGCCAGGTGTGGTGCTGCACACCTGTAATCTCAGCTCCTTGGGAGGCTGAGGTGGGAGGATTGCTTGAGCCTGGGAATTTGAGACCAACCTAGGCAACATAGGCCCCCATCTCTACAAACAAACAAACAAAAAAACAAAACAAAAAAAAAAAAAAAAGAAAAGAAAAATCCCCTTCTGAACTCAGATAAATACCACTTATGGGGATAATTTTCATTGAAAAAAAAAAGTGAAAGAAAAGATAACATCCTGTTTGGATGGGAGAGATTCTTGGCCCTCTTTAAGATGCTATCCTCCTTCTCACAGGGGTTTACCTTCCTTAACTCATTCCATTAAAAAAAAAAAAAAAAAATCTTGGCCTGGCGTGGTGGCTCACGCCTATAATCCCAGCACTTTGGGAGGCCGAGGCCGGCAGATCATGAGGTCAAGAGATAGCGACCATTCTGGCCAACGTGGAGAAAACCTGTCTCTACTAAAAATACGAAAATTCGCTGAGAGTGGTGACACGCACCTGGAGTCCCTGCTACTCAGGAGGCTGAGGCAGGAGAATCGTTTGAACCTGGGAGATGGAGGTTGCAATGAGCCGAGATCACACCACTGCACTCCAACCTGGCCACAGAGTGAAACTCCGTCTAAAAAAAAAAAAAAAAAAAAAAAAAAAATTCTTTCCACAATAAAAATACCATCTAGTGTCCAGCCATTATATGAAATTTGGAAAATAAAAACATAGAAAGATTAAAATATAATCCATTCTAAGTCTGACCCAGCAGAAAAATAAAATGTTTACTTTTTATGTACGTTTTTCTAATACTCTTTTCCCCATATTTCTTAGAGAGATACAGAGTTGAGAGACCTTAGTTCCAGAATTTTTTCTATTTTAAACTTAATATGTAACACTAGCCCTTTGTCAAGCTTTCACCAAACTTTTGTAGATAAAGTGTAAAATGATTCAGTTATATCTCATCATATACTCTGAATGGAGAACATGACACAAAGATCTTAGACCTACTGGTCACATGTAAAGAGGGGTTTATAATTTAGGGACTCGTTCTCAAACATGATTTTTAGCTCTTTGTCTTGGAACATTTGGAATCTGTTCTACAATTTTATGTATATTATATAATATATATAAAATATAATATATAACATAATATATTATATATTAATATATATAATAAAATATACAACATAATTTTATGTATAATATAATATATAATATAATATATATAACATAATATGTTATATATATTATTTTATATATAGCATATTATATATAACACTATATAATGTATATATACATAATATATTGTATATAACATATTATATATAATATATTATAATATATAATATCTTAGATATAACTGAGGTTGACTAGATGTTTATTATTTATCATATATATGAAAAATGTGGAAGTGAGAAAGTTGATGTCTCAAGGTAAGTAATATTCAGTCAACTATATGGAACATGAGTTGAAGGGGTTACTGACAGGCAGTGTGGATTGCTGGAATAAATAAAACCAAAATTAACTCAAACTGATTGCTTTTGAACTTCAAAAGTAAAGCTTTATATATGTGTGTGCATAAGTATGTGCTTATTTTTTTTTAAGTCAAGCTTAAACGTTTTGAGAAATTGAAAGCAGTTTTTGAAAGCACAGTACTATTATTTTTTTTTCTCTCTCTCTATATATATATATATCTTTCAATCCTTGGCACCTTTTATAAACGTCAGTATGTGAAAGCAAGCTAATGGTGGGCTAATTCCATAAGAAATGATATCAAAAAATAGCAACTTATTTTCTACCAGCCAGTTATTAATTTTCTTTTTTATCAGACTTGAGGTAACAACATTTTTTCAACCATAAATAATTTTAATGATCAATTTCCAGAAATCATTCAGATTTTTTTTTTTTTTTCAGAGGAAGTCTCACACTGTCACCCAGGCTGGAGTGCAGCGGCACGATCTCGGCTCACTGCAGCCCAGATTTTGTTAATTCAGATGGTTGTACTGTTCTCATGCTTTAAAATTTCAACATGTAGGACTTTAGGATTTGAATAAAAACTGTTTTATTTTACATTGTGATAGATACTGCACCTAAGGAGGTAAATACAATTTTGGTAACTGAGGTTGACTAGATGTTTTGGTTTCATGTCTGATTGGCTTACAATAAATTGTTCAATTACAAGACCTTGCCTTGATCTATATGTTTCAGGCCTCATGAGCAGTGAAAGTACTGAGCCCAGTGTTCTGATGTAGCTTCAGGACTATGATGCAGAAATTTTCTGCTGTGGCTCCATAGAAGTTGCAATCGGCTTTTAAAAGATAGCTAAAACCATCAGATCAGCTAGCTTTCAGATCTGCACATTTCACCAGTATTACAGATTCTATCCCCAAATATAGGAAACAGATTTTTAAAAATCAGATGTAATAGAAAAAATGTACAGATAGAAAAATCCACATTTTGAGCCTTTAACATTCATTTCCAAGAAAGTCCAGAGCAAAGACGGAGACTCCAAATGCTTTCACTCTCTATGCATTTCTTTTGTGATATTAAAAAGTGGACAGTCACTTCTACAAGATCTTAGCTATAATTTGAACTGACATCCTTATAGCCAAGTGCATTAAAATTTAGCAGAAATTCCCAAGAGGAATACTCACATGGGGTAATATAAATATATATTTCTGTGTATACATATATGTATAAAGGAAAGTAGGTAGGTCAGCAAATATATTATGAAATATATTCATATTAATTAAATGCTTTCTTCTCATACTAATTCATTTTATTGTATAGCCAAAGTATTAGCTTAAGAACGCTGACTCAAAAAGGGGTAAATGATCCTCGTTCATTTGGTAGCTGGACTAGTTTAGCTTATCTCGGTTAGAACTAGTAAATAATTTTCAGCAGCAGCATGAAGAAAATCTCGCTCAGTTTCCTGCATTTTAAATCAATCTCAGGTTTAAGAGAAGGTTCAGGCTTAAAAGTTATTACAACTCCACTGTTTTCTCTGATAAATTACATGAATAACATTTGAGACAATGCATTGTTAAATATTTATGTCTAGTACTATAGAACCAAGAAAAGCACAAGAACCCCTAGAAGAATAAATATATTTACCTAAATAAATTACTAAGACAAATATACTCCTATGTGCTCTGTACCAATAAACAGTAGGTATTCACTAAATTGTAGAATATAAATGGTTCATTTCCTCTAAATGTACACTGAAAGATCTATAACATGTTACACATTTCCTGTGCTTTGCATATATATTTCAATATTCATCATGAAAAGCCTTGCTTATGTGTCAATATACATTACTTTGCATATATTAAGAAAGGCTTTTCTTAAAAAAATTTCTACATTACGGATGCTTTTTACTATGGGGGAAAGCTTAGGTCTTATTTTATGATTAACCCTTTCACGGCGTATCCTTTTTTCTCTACATGACATTTGCACAAAATGAATTGCTTGCTTAGACACAGCTAACTAAATAAAAGCAGGCCAGAGCTGATAGTATGAAAAATGGATTTTCATTACTGTTTCATTGATTCTTGTAAATAAGGGCCTGAGGCCTGCTCCGAAAAGGCTGCAAACAGTAATAATTTAATCTGAGGTGACATAGACCAAAATGTATGTGGACAAAAATCATCCTTGAATATTAAACAACAGCCTCAAGACAGAGAAAAGTGTTGCAGGCGAATTTAAATGTATGCAGATCGGTGGGTAACATATTTAAAAACAGAAATTAAAGATTCCTGTCATAAATCACATTTGCTGCCATGGATATGCCTTGTTATGCTGGCGTTTAAGAAAACCTGAAAGGTTAAGGCAGTTGGTGCATTAAATCGTACAAGGATAATTAATACTTTTCTTGTGGCTATTTATAAGAAATGGAAAATATTGTCAGATCAGCTGTGGCACTGTAGTAATTTGAGGGGGAAGCCATGAAAGCATGAGTCAATAGTTTTAACTGGACAAATGTCAAATGCTTAATGATGCAGTATCCCAATTTGGAAGCTGTTTGAAAGTTGTATGTATTTTTAAATGAGATAAAATAGCTTATTCTCACACTAAGATTATAATTTGTTTGTCTCCCATCCTCTTCATAGTGCCCAAGAAAAAAAAATACACACACACATTTTTTTCCACATGGATTTTTTTGAAAGTTATCATGCCTCAGTCACCTATACTGTAGATAGTATATGAAAATAAATACCATTTCTGGCATCAAGCATCATAAATTATGCCTTTCACCATGTCTCAAAAAATAGTAATGACACTATGTTTTTTGAATGACCAATTTGTTTGTCTCATCAGGAATTACATTAGTAACATCAGAGAACTCTCCAACCACTTCCCCAGAGGAAAATCTACCTTTGTTACTGAACTTAGGTTTATGATAAATCAATTATTTAAAAATTCTCCTGTCATATCTTGTAGGTTTTCTATACCCTAAACTAAAATCAGTGCTGTTTATTAGTATCATGCATTATGAAAAAGTCTCTCCACATGACAGAATGCTTATAATCCTAAATCCTTGGGATTTGAAAGGGTCATTTATCTTTTACGGCACTGCTACCTGTATAGTATTCCTTTAAGCTCAGAGAAAGGAATGGGTGTCCTTTGGAAAGGAAACTATTCTTGTTGTGAATAAAAGAGTCTGACAATCCTAAGTGCATTGTTTGTGCAAAATATAATGTAATTTATCGGTTTTTCTTTTATAAGTTGGTTTCAAAATAACAGTCGGTTTAAAAGTATCACAAGAGTAAGATTATTGTATTTTAGCACAAAATAATATAAGTAAGAATAATTTCTTTTTGAAAAAAATGTACTGACATGATTACACCCAGGTGCTTACTTTTCTGGTAATAAAATCTATTAATACATTTATAGTCAAATTCATCCTGGGTATCATTAACTGAAAAAGTTCAAATAGTCATTTAATACAAAAGCTATTTAAATATATTTTATGAAATAAGTAACATTAAGTCAGTTCTGAGTTTTTGCTAGACTATGCCATCATTGAATGCTCCCCATGACCTGGGAAACAAATTCGTTGGGGTTCTCATGGTTCTTTACATGGGGTGAGTCAGGAAACCTTGTTCACTCACCATTGATAGCTAACACTGAAGGGAAGTGATAAAACCATTTTTACATTAACACCCCTGTTCCATATTGCGGTCATTGGGTAGAGCAATAGTTATGTATAGCATCTTTCATTACACTCACACAACTCAAGACTTACTTGCATCTCTATTTTTATTGATATTAACCCTTGTAACCAAACGCTCTACGATGAGTCTGAGTGGGTGAAAATTACTCTAGTGAAAGCTATGAGATTTATTTTAAAATTGTAGAATGTATGTTCAGAAATTTTTTTTAAAAAAAACAACAACATGTAAATGAAAGGAAAAAAAAAATCCCAAACAGATGGGGTAAATGAAACCTCCCTTGCTAACATCTGCAGGTTTATAATTGCTTAAATTGTTCAACCCTCCCCTGTGACTCAGTATCCAGAGACATTGCCTCATAGGTAGAGGATGAACACCAATACATCTGGCCTGACAAATATTCTGTGAGTAATGCCCCCATTGGCCAACACTTCTTCCGGTTTGAACAAAAATGGTGTGGCTTTGAGGGAATGAAAATGGTTTAATATTATGACAATCTTCCTGACTAAGTGTGTGAAGTGCAAAGCATGTAATCAGACAAGGCTGAAAGAGTGAAATTGACAAGGCCATAGGAAGAACAGAACTCCTGTCTTCACACCCTGGCCCCAGAAAACTTGGATTAAATACTGTCTCTGCTTGAAGTAAATTGGCCCTAAACCAGAGGCTTCTCGAAACATAGAAAGTAATTCTAGGGATTAAGCTGTGATTTAAACAAAAATGATTATCTTTGCTTACATTTCCTGTGTTTCTGTAGACTGGACCTTAAGTTCATAATTATCTTTTTTAATGATTAATGTCATGATCACTAATTTGGTGATCAACTTAAAAATTCTTCAGCAGATTGTTTTAAACTTAAATGCAAGGCTATTTTCAGTTTTCAACGTTCTTTTTAGCTATTGGTATTAAACATACATAACACATTTCCCTGGAAGTAGATATAACCCAGCTGTTAAGGATAAGATAGGAAAAACAGACTAAACATGAATCGCAAGTGAGAATTTTTCTTGAAGAGAAAGCCTCTGTAAGTTATGTTGCAAGGCGCTGGATCTAAGGCATAACATTTTATGCCTTGCTATCACTTACTATTTCAAGATAGCCAAATCCTTTGCAAGAAGTGAAATATTTTCTACATAACAGTAGATTATTGTCTAGACTATTATCAAGGGTGAATTAGCAAGAATAGGGACACAACCTCGAAGTCAAAGAGCAAGTACTAGCAATTCTAGAAATAGGTTTTTATTTACACACTAATAAAATATATTCTAAAATCTACAACAGGCAGGTATAAGACTAATTTTACTATTAGAATGTATAAATAGTTTCAGTATGAGTGGAATTAAAAAAAAAAAAAAAAAAAAAAAAAAAAAACTAAAGCTCACCAGAGCAAGAAGTAAACAGTAAGAAGGAGATAGAATAAAATGGGAGAGACCATAGACACTAATCTCTTAAGAGCTCTAATGGTTCCTGTGGGTCTGTTATTGCCTGCGTAATAAATATATCTACTGTGCGTAAACATTAAGCTCTGCAAAAATATCAAGAGGATATGTAGCACATGGGCTTGTAAACATTAGTGGCAGCTGCACTGATATATAAGTGTACAATGAAATGACTCCAAAGTAGCTATTATGTCCTATCGTGGCAGGCGTGGTGAATACCAATGCATTTACATGCTCAAAGAGACAAATGAATTGGCTTTAAATGTATCATTCGTTGTGAGCTTCACAATTTTTAATAATTGACACAGGCCTTCAATGTCATGTAGAATGAAACACATTAAAGTTACAGAGAAAGCTATGGCTTCAAGGTTTCCACATAGGTCTGGGCATTGGGTGGAAATCAACAGTACCATTTCAGAGAATTGCACACATGTTAGATCTGTACTCAAAGCAAACTTTAAAGAAAATGTACAATGTGAGCTGCATAAAAACTCCATGATATCTACCTTAAACAGTAATTGACTACAGGTACCTGAGATAGTACAAATGTTACATTAGGTTTAGTTTCTGAAATGTGATTTCTCAGCCATAACTCTAATAAATAAATTGTTCTTAAACAACCCTTAAGCATACCTTTTAATGATATACTTTTATTTCTAAGGACACATGATTCTTATACCACCTGTAAAGAAGGCCCTTTGAGTTATTTGTAATGAATAAAAATTAGCACCTATTTTATGTCCAACAACGGGGGAATGGATACACTTTTAAAGTATTGCCATCAGTGATAATACTTGATTTTTTCAAAGAATATCTAATGATTTGAGGCAATACTTTAAAATAGAAAATAAACAGGAACAAGATAAAAAATTGTGTTGTGAATTTTGTAGAAAATATATATGTCAATATTTTAAAAATTAGAAGAAAATACACAAATATATTAATAGTATCTTCACGTATTTTTTTCTATAAACTTTCTAGTATTTTTCATATATTATAAAAGTATTATTGTATTTAGACTTATCCTAAATATTTTCTAAATAAGAAAAAAATTGAAAGACACATCCAATAAAGTAGTAATAAAAAACTCTTTTGAGTCTACTGGGATCACTTTTCTATTCCTCTTCAAAACAATTAAATTGATTTTCTTTCTTTTAAAACAGAGTTTTATTAAGGAGTCCTCTTAGCACTTCCCATTCCTCTGTAGTGAGGATGAGAGCTAAGGAAAGGTTTTCCAACACTGGAATTATCCCTAGAATAGGTTTTGGAAGACAGGGATCATCTCCTTTATTAAATCATCCCAATGAATATTCATTCAAATCCCCATTATTTTGTGTGGCACTGTCAGCAAGATAAACAGATAGACACCATATAAGCAACCTGTCCTGACCTTAAATCTGCCTCAGGTCAACTCAGGTCTATTGAGTTGACTAAGAACTGGCTCCATTTTGCCTTCACACTACCCTTTAGAGTGAACAGACAAGGATACTTGCAGACCTGACCTGTGAACATTGGTACCCGAGTGCCTACTCATTCTCTCCATTTTGAAATCCACCACATTGAATGACCAAAACTCTCTTCCTGAGCCACTTCAAATGCTGCCACTCAGTATCTTCATCACAAACCTCAGTATTATTTGTGACACACCCTCTCTAGTCTTACAAATAACAATTCAGTCTTGTAAATTACTGACATCATTCACTGGTCTCAGTCATTTCCACCATGGTCCTAGTCCAGCCTACCATCCTTTCTCATCTAGATTGCTCCAACAGCTCCCTAATAGTTGTAATATTCAGGGTCCCCAGACTTATTTGACAAGCTAGTCTCACATTATAGACAGAGTCACATTTGTAAGACACTAATTGTGTCATGTCACTCCCTACCTATAACTTATGACCTGTGAAAAAATATCTAAAGGCCTCCATGCGGTCTTGGAGTCCCTTCATGATCTTGTCACTGCTTCCCTATCCAACTACATCTTTCTCCACATTCCTCTGTCCCTTCCCCAGATCCTATTGCTCCAGTGATTCTTAAGATTCCACCATGCTGCTTCTTCCCTTCTAGCCTCAGTATGTGCTTTTCCTTCTGTGTGGTCCGCTATTCTCTTTCCTGTCTAGCCCCCATATTCACCTAGTTCAATTAGATAAGCCCCCCAACAACTCCCACTTATCACCAAAGTCTTGTCTTAGGGCCCTGGGTTGCTCAAGATTTTGTTAGGTGGCCAACTTGCTTGCTTCCATTTCATCCTTATCTACTTTGAATATAAGACTTATCTTATTGTATTGTTATTGCAGAGCAATTTCTTGCTTCTTGTTTTCTCCATTAAATGACATGCTTTGTGAGGGCTGGAAAAGTGTCTGCCATATTCAGTTTTATATCTGCAATTCATAGCTTATGCTTCATAAATAGTATGTATTTGGTATTTTAATGTGTGAATAAATAAAATAAGTATTAACATTTTTTCGTATGAAATAGATCAAACATAGAAATTAATCTTTAATGTTTATTTGTGCAATGTAAGGCCATGCTTAGCAATCAAACATTATACATACTGAATTCTCATAATGATAATGATAATGATAATGAAAATAATGGTCAAGACTTCATAGTGTTTATTGTGAATTTGGCTTTATTCAAAGTACTTAACATATATTACTTCATTTAATCCTTTCAACCACCCTGTAATGAAGTGTTTATTATAGTCATTTCATACATGAGAAGGCTGAGTCACTGAAAGTTTACATTTTTTAAAGGTCACACCACTAGTAAGTGCTTACATTAGGATTCTGTGGCAACTGGGATATATAAACCCTAGATTTTGAAAGGATTTCTATAATAGATGAGTATTTTTATTTTTAAATATTCCATTGCAATCTCAGGTTGGGAATGAATGTACAGTGGAGAAATTCACTTCCACACAATATTCATGGAACAAGGCTGATAAAAGTTCTGCCAAACTTAAAAACCTGGTTTTCACCATTATCATAAAAGGCACATTAAGATGATAGAAGGAGAAGACTTTATGCAATAGATAGTTGCCTGATATTTCTTCTGCTCACATTTCATTGTCAAGAACTCAGACACATCGTCATCCTAATAGCAAAGAATGCAGACAAATATGCTTATGGAGAAAGAAAATACATATTTTTGTTACATAGTTTGCATTCTGTACCACAGGGACTAGGCTGGGTTTGAACCCAGACTGGATGGCTCCAGAGCCTAATTCTTAACACCCTATTAAACCTTCTGTAATAGGAATGTGGTTTACCTGTTTAATCCATCTCTTAATAAGATGTATTTAGCATGGTTTAAAGCTGTATGTTCCCTGCTTAAGAAAATATAGATCGTATGCATTTTTAAAGTTTGGACAGCCTTCTGTTCCTTTTATGTTTACATAGAAAGCAGTTGGCATATGTTGTTCTGAAATGTAATGGAAAGGATTGGTAGCATCATTGCCAAAAGTTTATCTGCAAACCCAGGTTATTGTACAGTTATATTTGTAGCTATAACAATAATTATATATTTAATTATATACAAGGCATTTTCCTCACCTCTAAAGATGTTTGGCTAAATCCAAGATGAAAAACTGTTGGCCAAATTTAACAACATCATTATTTAACACCTATAAATTACGGTTTAAGAGAGAAATCCGTGTGAAAATTTTATTAATTTCATAAAAATTAATCAATATTAGTTGAAGAAAACCTGAGGGACGTTTTCCCTGGGGTACCATAGAGGGAAAAAGAGTCAAAAAGTAAAGGAAAAAAAGCACAGCTGACAGTTGTCTGACATAAAGTAGAATATCAAAGGAATTATCTGAAAATTAGAATTCATTAAACCCAAAGTCACTTATCAGAAATTTCAAATTTGAAAAAAAAAAATGCCAGCCTAAAATATTCCTGTGAGAAGCTTTGCTGCTTGGAATAAACAGACAATTTGATAAATTAATTCATGCCATAATTTTTGGTCAGAAAAGTTGTAGAAGTATAGCTCTCTAATCTGAATCAGTTCATATACCAGCAAAATGAATTACCCCAAAACTTTGCCTCTTAAAACAATAATTTTACTTCGCTCATGATTTTGTGAATAAGGATTAGGAATTTGAGAGGCACTAACTGGGTCCTTCTTGTTCGGGTCTCTTCTGTGACTCTCATCAGATGATGACTGAGCATGCCATCATTTGAAGGTTCAACTGGGTTTAACATCCATGATGGTTCACTCACTTGGCTGGCAATTAATTCTGGTTGTTGACAGGGACCTCAGCTGAGCTGTTATCTGGAGTACTTACATGGGTCTCTTGAGCATGGCAGTGTCAGAGTGGTCAGTTTTCTTGGAGAGGCTGCCTTTCTCCAAATTTAATATCTCAAAATGGAAGAAGCAGCATGACCTTCTATGACCTACATTTAGAAGTCACATAGGATCACATCTGTTGCATTGTATTTCTCACAAGTGAATCACCAAGGTCAGTCCTGATGAAAGGGAAGAGACATGGAACCTACCTCTCCATGGGAGAAGGGTTAAATAAGCTATGGATATAGCTTAAAACCACCACAAATTTTGATTATAATATCAAATTTATTATTACAAGTAATATTTTTATTAATATTATTTCAGGGGAGTATTGTAGAGGACTGAGTGAAACAGGATAAACTCGTGACAAGAGCTCTATACTCAAGAAATTTTTACTAAATTCTGAAGATCCACACACCGCTATTCATCATAAAATTTACTTTTATCAAAACTTACTTAATTTTTCCTTCATGTTATATAAAGTATGGGTAAAGATGACATACTGAACAGATTATTTGAAGGTTTTTTTTTTTTCTAACAGTGAGTCCTGTTCTTTGCCAAATTAACTTTAACTGTTTCCTCAGAAATGATTCCTCTGTATGGATTCAAAGTACAGTTCATGCAATTATTTTTACATTTCTTACTCCTTGGAATTGTATGCGAATCACTTCTTGGCCTTTTGACTAAGGTGAAGTATAAATTGTGACTCTTTATTTCTTATTAACAAGTTGCAGATTTTGGTCTTTCAGTTCATCATTTTATAAATGAAGCAAGCAAATGTCAAGTTTTACTATTAACTGTTGTGATGTATGAATAAAATGGATACTTGCAGCATACCACGGAAAATAGAGATAATATAATAAGCACTGATAACACCATTTGGTTATCAAGAACTAAGAGTGAGTAGTTTTAATATAATAATACTGATTGGTAGCCAATATAAAGAATCAGAGCTTATGGTAAACCACAGCAAAAACAACTCCTCTCCTTCAAAAGTGCATTTTGTATAATTGATAGATAATTTTCAACAATTATTTGATCAATACACAATTATGTCATTCAGTCTATCCATTTAAAACATATTTCTATGGATATAAGCTATGAATAAAATTATGAATATTCTTATGGCTATTCCTAGGAATATTCCTAAATCAACCAGATATTTGGGTGAGAGTCTATTAAAAGAAGATGCTAAAGAGTTCTTTCACCTTCGTTAATGTTTAGATAAAATCTGTCATGATCTTCTAAAACACTATGAAGTAGCCTTTTAATATAAAAATTTGGTCTATTTTGGAGCAGATTGAAAACTGATTCCTTATGCAAACCCCAGTCTTGCTAATATTGTCAACGAATATTAATCAACTGCATATTATACATCAGATGCTGTTCTAGAATGGAGCTGCATTAGTGCACACACACACATTCAAATGACTAAATATGTAATCTGTCAAGTGATGTTATAAAGAAAAATAAAACAGCTAAAGAATAAAGAAGTATAGAGAAAGGGTGAGGTATGTTAATTTAGATAGAACAATTAGGGTATGTGGTTCTGATGAAATCACATTTAATGGATAGAAAAACTAGTGAAAGAGCCATGTGAGTCATCTCATAGAAGAAAAATACAGGTCAAGACTCCATCCCTGACTTTGTTATTGTCTTTATTTGAAGATTAATTGGTTTAAGGAGATGTGTATGGATGCCAAGTTGGAAAGGGGTAAACTTGTGATGGTTAATTTTATGTCAATTTAAATAGGCTAAGGGATTCCCATATAACTGATACAACATTCTTTCTGAGTGTGTATATCTGGAGAGTGATTCTGGAAGAGGTGTGTATTTGGATCAAAAGACTGAGTAAAGAAGATTTGCTCTCACCAATATTGATGGACATCATGCAATCTATTAATAGCCTGAATAGAACCAACAGATAAGGATGGGCTAATTTTCTCTTTCTGGTCTTGAGCTGGGACATCCGTATTCTCCTGCCCTTGGACATTGGAGCTCCTGGTTCTCTGGCCTTACAACTCTGGGATTTATATTACTGTCCTTCTACTCTCCCTGGTCACCAGGCTTTTGGACTAGAACTGTGAATTGTACCCTCTGTTCCTCTGGTTCTCAGACCTTTGTACAGGAACTAAATTATATCACCAGTACTCCTAGTTTTCTAACTTAAGTAGTTCCAGTATTTGTTGATAAAATCTATCTTTTTTTGATCCAGTTGGGTAATTGCCAAATTATCATTTACAATATGTAGTTCATTCACAATAACTCAATCATTGTCCTGTTGTTTACTTATTCTGGCTGCTAGTAAAATTTTTATCATTAAGATTGAAAACATTTATTAAAATATTTGTTGGCAATGGGCTCTTCAGTTTTCTTGTTCTCGATATTTGTTGAGCTGTATCAATATGTAACTGGATTCTCTGTCATCCCAATACAGTTTTTTCTTAAAAACAAAATATATTTGATTATTGTTCCTTATATTTGTTATTGTTTTGGGCTTTTGTCTTGTATTTTTTTTTCTTTTAATTGTACTTGATCTTTCTCCTTTTTTTCCTTTTCTTTCCTTTTTTGGACAGTTTTTTTTTTTTTTTGTCCTACTTGAATTTCTTGAGTTTAATTCCTACAAATCCCGCTTCTATTGTATCTTTTTTGTTGCTTTTGAGCCCTATCTTACCTTAAATTAAGCAATCACATTTTCTTTCTCATGCAATATTTTCTGATTTTACATTGTTTCTGTTTCATATTTTCTTCTTCTATGTAAACATATAAAATATTCTCTCAAATATTAATGAGATTATAAACCAGAAAGCTTCTAATTTCTTTTGTTGTTTCAATTCTGTTTTGTGGCTTTTATATTTGTTTTGTTTTACAGTATATCTACTTTTTTTAATCAATTCCTCTAAGCATTCAGGAATGTCCTCTTGTTTTGACATAATGCATCTTTTTATACAGCTATTAGGTTTTTTTTTTTCTTTTTTTTTCTTTTTTTAAATTCTGATACACGGTTAAAAAGAAACTTTATTTGTTCTGGCTGCTAGAGAAGGGAGAAACCCTGCCATATTGGGTTTCTAAAAAGATCATTGAGACCACATCCTGTCCTTTTTCCTCAGAGACTGTGAAAGGGGTTTTCTCATCATTAGCTCTACTCGGATCCTGGCCACATTGTTCCCCAGGCAGTGGGGGAGGGTCAGAAATCTTACTTCTGACTGATTGCCTCTTGCATAGAAATCTAGAGGAAGATAGGGAGGTGACTACTGCTAACTTCTCACTGAACGGACACCTGGCTGAGGACTTGCCACGTTAATTAAATCTCACAACTCTAGGATATAGATACAGATGCATTATGTTTACATTTTACATGTAAGAAAACTGAGGGATAGGAATTTTTAATATTTTCTTGTAAGATCAAGCAGCTATTGAGTGAAGAATCTAGACCAAACTCAGGTTCTTACCAAATACATCATTTCTTCCGGTTTATTATTTAATAAAAATCCTTTGGGCCGGGCGTGGTGGCTCACGCCTGTAATCCCAGCACTTTGGGAGGCTGAGGTGGGTGGATCACCTAAGGTCCGGAGTCCGAGACCAGCCTGGCCAACCTGGTGAAACCCTGTCTCTACTAAAATTACAAAAATTAGCTGGGCATAGTGGCAGGCGCCTGTAAGTCCAGCTACTCGGGAGGCTGAGGCAGGGAAATCACTTGAACCCCAGAGGCAGAGGTTGCAGTGAGTTGAGACAGTGCCATTGCACTTCAGCCTGGGTGACAAAGCGAGACTCCATCTAAAAAAACAAAAATTGTTTGAAATTGACGGCATGAGACTATTATTTTTCCGATTTTTATCACCAGTGAGGGTTTCCCTCCATTTTATATTCTCCTAGCCACTCCCATGTGTCCCTCAGAATAGTAAGGTAGAGGATTAAATTTACAAAAACCTTATTTCTCAGAAAGGAAGGCTCTTTAAATTTTACAAAAGAATGACCACTCAATGTGACCAGCTTACCTGACTTCCCTTTTTTAAACAACATAAAAAGCTTGAAGTCTTCGCATTCAAAAAGGATATCCGCTTCTTTTCAAAAACCTTGGTGAGAAATACCATTTAAGGAATACAATTTAAGATTGACTGCATAGACTTAAGACTTTTTACCTTTACATTTCAAGGGTTTCAAAAAATTGACTATGAAGCTTTATTCCACAGGATTAACTACCATTTGATGACACCAGTGCCACTTACAAAGGATTGTAAGTAGTTGCACATTGACCATCATGTAGTTAATACGACCTCGGTCAACCTCAGGTGAATGAGAGCATTGTAAAATTTATAAAGTAGCAGGTCATAAAAACCTTCATCAACCAGCGTACTCACGTACAGTGCCTTTATCAGGGTTTTTGGAATAAAATAATAATAAAAACTAATTGTTAGTTAAGTGGAACATAAATCAAATAGATAAAAAGGTGGAAATTACAACAGTATGAAATGTAGTGGACAAGTGAGGTATTCGTGAAAAGGTTGACTTCTGAGATTTTGGAGCCTGAGTACTTATTTTATATATGGCCATCAACACTTACCTGAATGCTTTGTCCATAGGAAATGCTCAGTAAATACCTCTCCAAGAGGTGATGAAATAGTCCTATAATCAGTGTCTAGAGAAAGATAATTAAAACAGAATGCTGCATTGATTTTTCAGTTATCATCTGAGGAGATACACGTAATAATGTCATCAAAATCGTATGTTGGCATTTGAACTCCATGACAATAGGGTTCTGACTGAAGTAAAACTTAAGCAACCTTTTCACATATGGTAAGATCACATCCTTCAAAAATTCTATCTGAAATTGTGTCAGAAATAACAGTGATAAAAAAGAATAATGGATTATTAATATTCATAAACATGTCTAAATTTGGCTATTTAAGTGTGAACTTTTGGCATTTCTTTGAAATCCCACATTTTAATTTTTTTCATTTAGCATTGTAATGACAACACTTTACTTATACAAAGTGTTTCCATCCATTTTGTCCTACAAAGGTATGCGTATTTCATTTAAGTCCGATAATTTTAATTTTAGCATTTCAGGTATTGGAAACACTAATTGCCATGTAGTAAAAATCAGGGGTTTTTGGACATGGTGGTTATTTCTCGTAAAATAAGAAGCAGTTATTGTAGGAACATACTAGTCCTTGAGAAGAGGAAGGGGATGGTTACATGTATGGGTTTCGGGGCATAGGTATGTGTAACTATTAGCTAACATATTTCCAGTTAACAACTTTTGAATATTTCTATTTAGTCATGAAGCACCTTCAAATACTTGTTCTAAACTCAACTAATAACTTTTCTACTAACTTATTTATTTTTGGCCTTTTCTCTGAGACTGTAGTGCTACTATATCTACTGATCAGTCTTCAAACCTCCACCTCATCCTCACCTCCCGGTTTATCCTCACTATATCCATCCACCTTAGAAATGAACAAGCTTTACTGGTCTCATAGGGGCAGTATCTCTGTCATCAGTCATTTTTTTTATGTTACAAATTTTTATTTGAATACAACTGTGAAGGAGCAAATGCAGATTTTTCTACTTTATTGGATAAGTTCATTTTTATAAATTAGTTCTTTCAATTACCAACTGTTTCTTCTTATTATTTTTTAAAAATTATATCTGTCATTTTTCTTTTCAGTTTCCACTGTTGGTGTTGTTGGCCAGGATTTTATTCTGTTTTCAAAATACATATATTCTGTTTTGCAAATATAAATAAATATATATATACACACACATATATAGTAAACACATATATATATATATAGTAAATATATGTATTGAGTTAATAGCTTTCTGGTTATTTTATACCATTAGATTATAGACAGTCTGAGACTTCAACATAGTTTAATAACATAGGAATGTCAATTTTACCTTCCTGCTTTATACTATCTACCAAATATCTCTTAATTTCTTATCCAAAATTTACAGCCTCTCCAAATATGACTTCCAACCCTATCCAATTGCAGAACCATTGAAATGCAAATATGAAAGGATATGGCTTCTTCATCTTTGTTTATCCCATTATAAAATAGAACATAGTTCTTGGATTATGCTAAGTTCAACACAAGAAACAATTAATATTTATGGATATGAACTAGCACTTATTTAATGAACAAGTTTAATACATATGTTCTCTTATATAATAGTTTCTAAACACTATAGTTGAAGCCAACTTCACATAAAGCTGTTAGAGGAGCATATAAAAATGAAAACATTACTTAGTCTTGAGTTTTAAATTAAATATTTCTACTAAAAATATAACACCTGAAAGTATACAGCAAAATCAATATTGAAGATGTTCATTAATTTTCCAGATTTTATATACCTATACCTGCTCCATAAATGATGGAAATAAAATTACTGAATAGTAATTGAGTATCATTTTAGTAAACATATATATCTTGGTACAGAACAATCACATATATATATTAATTCCCAGATTAAGGCTTTCCTCTGTCACACAGGGATGAAACACATACTGTCACTGTTCCTCAAATGTCTGTTACCACGGAGTATCAATAGTGCATTAGAAGGGCTCAATGAATATATTGATTTTTTATTCTTTTTCCTTTCATTATTTTTTAATAATCTTAATTAAAGAAAGAATTTCAGGGTCTGGTGGTCTGGTTTCAATTCCTTGGCTGCCAGTAGTGTGATCTTAGGGAAGTCATTCAAGTTCTCTAAATTTGAATTTCCTCTTCTCTAATATGGGGATAATAACAATACCTACCTCATACTTACGTTTTAAGGATCAATAAAACCATGTATGAAAGAGGCAAGCCAGAAAAAGCCACCCAAGTGTTGAATAGAGTGTAGTTTTGCCAGTTATTTTCATATTTAATATGACAAAGTACATAAGTCAAAAACGAATGAGACCATGGGCCTTAGACAGTCTCCTGTCCATCTCTGTCTGCTCCTGCACCCAAGTTAGTTTCAGTTTAAAAATAAGCAGTTATTGAATGTGCATTGTGTGCCAAGCAATAGTAGGTATTGGAGATGAAAAGGAAACAGTATTTTCCCACTACTGCACAAAGTCTAGTAGAAGAGAGACACATAAAAGGCCAACATGGTGAAACCTCATCTCTACTAAAAACTACAAAAATTAGCCGGTTGTGGTGGTGGGAGCCTGTAATCCCAACTACTTGGGAGGCTGATGCAGAAGAATAGCTTGAATCCGGGAGATGGAGGTTGCACTGAGCTGAGATGGTGCCACTGCACTCCAGCCTGGGCATTAGAAGGAAATTCCGTTTCAATAATAATAATAATAATCTCAATAAAGTACATGCTAAAACTGTTTATTGCACAGAGTGTTAAACATGTCGGGCAGGTTAGGGTAGCATTTCACTTAGCTTTTGTGATTAGGAATGTTCCAAAAAAATGACAACTGTGTTAAGTTGCTGACTAATACTTCCAGTTATCATAGCGAAGACTTGTAGGGTTTTCTACACAGAATATGCAGCCATAACACAGTCATAGAAGTGCAGCTAAGTATTCAATGGTAATGAACCTGCAAGAAGTTAATTGTGTATATATTAACAATATATATAAACCTGGCACATATTAAACACACAAAAAATTCTATTCTATCATGTTTAAGTCAGTAGAAAAGGTGTTCAGTCAGTTAAGAGGTGATCATAGTATTTGAGATAAGAGATAAAGGCCTGAGAGTGCAATGATGGATGAAAATATCTGGCACTGGTATCTGGCACTTAGTAGAAATTCCATTTATGCTGAATAATGTGTAATAGTTATAGAATTAGGTACATAGAAATCTTACATCATAGGTTTAAGCTTACAATTAGTGTTTCATTCTAGTTAAAGAATAACTACACAACTGTCCTATAACTAGGCAAAGAAAAAAAAATGATCAACTTTTTTTTCCTCCTTGAGATTGACTGGTTGTGTTGCAATTTGAAAGTTGTGGTCCAACTCCGTTTAAGATAATTAGGTTAAGACTTAAAAGGTGCAAGAGGAGGCCGAGACGGGCGGATCACGAGGTCAGGAGATAGAGACCATCCCGGCTAACACGGTGAAACCCCGTCTCTACTAAAAAAAACAAAAAACTAGCCGAGCGAGGTGGCGGGCGCCTGTAGTCCCAGCTACTCGGGAGGCTGAGGCAGGAGAATGGCGTGAACCCGGGAGGCGGAACTTGTAGTGAGCCGAGATCCGGCCACTGCACTCCAGCCTGGGTGACAGAGCGAGACTCCGTCCCCCCACCCCCCCCAAAAAAAAGGTGCAGGAAACAAAGATTTAAAAAGAATATTTAAACTTTGTATGATACATTTAAGATATGCACTAGATTAATGGCATTAGCAAAAAACCTTATACTTATTCGGTTAAACCCTTTATTTGCTCTTCTTTTAAAAATTGTAAATTGACTATTTATAATTTTATAAAAATTATGGAGTACAAATTAATATTGTAATTAATGAATACAATGTAGAATAATTCAATAAAATTAGTTTACATATCTATCATCTCAAATACTAACATTTTCTGTGGTGAGTACATTTAACATTTATTTTGAGAAATTTTGAAATGTACAACACTCTAGTTTTAACTATATTCACTATCCAGTGCAATAGAACTCAAAAAGAAAAAAAAAAAAAAAAAGAAAGAAAAAGAAAAAAAGAAAATAAACCATATTTCTCCTGTCTAATTGAGATTTGGTACCTTCTGACCATCATCTCCCCATTTCAGCCACCCTCCAGTCTCTGTAATTACTATTCTACTCTCTGCTTCTATGAATTCATTTGTTTTAGATTCCCGTATATATGTGAGAATCTGTCATGTTTGTCTTGCTGTGCCTGACTTATTTCACTTAGCATAATGCTCACCAAGTCAATCCATGTTGTTGCATATGACAGAATTTCATTCTTTGTAAACTCTGGCTAGTATTCCATTGTGTATATATACCGCATTTTCTTTATCCATTTATTTGTTGAACACAGGTTGATTACATAACTTAGCTATTATGAATGGAACTGCAACGAATATAGGCATGCAGACATCTCATCAATTAACTGATTTCTAGTCTTTTGGGTAAATCACCAGAACTGGAATTGCTGTATCATATGGTAATTCTCTTTTCAGATTTTTCAAGATCTTCCATACTGTTTTCTAATTTACATTACCACCAACAATGTACTAGGGTTCCCTTTTTCTCACATCTTCTGCAACACTTGTTATGTTTAATCTTTTCTATAGAGCCATTCTGACAAATTGTGAAATGAAAGTTTATTGTATTTTTTATTTGTATTTTTTAATGATTAGCAATATTGAGCATTTTTAAACGTATCTGTTGACAAAGTTACTAACAATAGGAGGCTGCGATAGGAACTACAGCTACTGTGCAGCTGATGTCAAGGGGGAAGTTCCCCAAACATGCCAGCAGGGTATTTCCCTCTGTAAATTTCCTGTACCTTCAATTGTGCTGCAGGGAATTGCTCTTTTTAAAAACATATTTATATAAGTACTTCCCATCTTCTAGGTTCTTTTTGCCCTCACTTTTTCCACAAATCAAATTTTGAACAAATTAACTATGTTTATTCATCACATAGGAAAGCATTTGTAATTTAGGCAAAGCATATTGTAACTACTTGCCATTTATTTATGTATTTATTTATTTATTTATTATTATTATACTTTAAGTTCTAGGGTACATGTGCATAACGTGCAGGTTTGTTACCTATGTATACTTGTGCCATGTTGGTGTGCTGCACCCATCAACTCGTCAGCACCCATCAACTCGTCATTTACATCAGGTATAACTCCCAATGCAATCCCTCCCCCCTCCCCCCTCCCCATGATAGGCCCCGGTGTGTGATGTTCCCCTTCCCGAGTCCAAGTGATCTCATTGTTCAGTTCCCACCTATGAGTGAGAACATGCGGTGTTTGGTTTTCTGTTCTTGTGATAGTTTGCTAAGAATGATGGTTTCCAGCTGCATCCATGTCCCTACAAAGGACACAAACTCATCCTTTTTGATGGCTGCATAGTATTCCATGGTGTATATGTGCCACATTTTCTTAATCCAATCTGTCACTGATGGACATTTGGGTTGATTCCAAGTCTTTGCTATTGTGAATAGTGCCGCAATAAACATACGTGTGCATGTGTCTTTATAGCAGCATAATTTATAATCATTTGGGTATATACCCAGTGATGGGATGGCTGGGTCATATGGTACATCTAGTTCTAGATCCTTGAGGAATCGCCATACTGTTTTCCATAATGGTTGAACTAGTTTACAATCCTACCAACAGTGTAAAAGTGTTCCTATTTCTCCACATCCTCTCCAGCACCTGTTGTTTCCTGACTTTTTAATGATCGCCATTCTAACTGGTGTGAGATGGTATCTCATTGTGGTTTTGATTTGCATTTCTCTGATGGCCAGTGATGATGAGCATTTTTTCATGTGTCTGCTGGCTGTATGAATGTCTTCTTTTGAGAAATGTCTGTTCATATCCTTTGCCCACTTTTTGATGGGGTTGTTTGTTTTTTTCTTGTAAATTTGTTTGAGTTCTTTGTAGGTTCTGGATATTAGCCCTTTGTCAGATGAGTAGATTGCAAAAATTTTCTCCCATTCTGTAGGTTGCCTGTTCGCTCTGATGGTAGTTTCTTTTGCTGTGCAGAAGCTCTTTAGTTTAATTAGATCCCATTTGTCAATTTTGGCTTTTGCTGCCATTGCTTTTGGTGTTTTAGACATGAGGTCTTTGCCCATGCCTATGTCCTGAATGGTACTACCTAGGTTTTCCTCAAGGATTTTTATGGTATTAGGTCTAACATTTAAGTCTCTAATCCATCTTGAATTAATTTTCATATAAGGAGTAAGGAAAGGATCCAGTTTCAGCTTTCTACTTATGGCTAGCCAATTTTCCCAGCACCATTTATTAAATAGGGAATCCTTTCCCCATTTCTTGTTTCTTTCAGGTTTGTCAAAGATCAGTTGGCTGTAGATGTGTGGTATTATTTCTGAGGACTCTGTTCTGTTCCATTGGTCTATATCTCTGTTTTGGTACCAGTACCATGCTGTTTTGGTTACTGTAGCCTTGTAGTATAGTTTGAAGTCAGGTAGCATGATGCCTCCAGCTTTGTTCTTTTGACTTAGGATTGTCTTGGAGATGCGGGCTCTTTTTTGGTTCCATATGAACTTAAAGCAGTTTTTTCCAATTCTGTGAAGAAACTCATTGGTAGCTTGATGGGGATGGCATTGAATCTATAAATTACCTTGGGCAGTATGGCCATTTTCACGATATTGATTCTTCCTATCCATGAGCATGGTATGTTCTTCCATTTGTTTGTGTCCTCTTTGATTTCACTGAGCAGTGGTTTGTAGTTCTCCTTGAAGAGGTCCTTTACATCCCTTGTAAGTTGGATTCCTAGGTATTTCATTCTCTTTGAAGCAATTGTGAATGGAAGTTCATTCATGATTTGGCTCTCTGTTTGTCTGTTACTGGTGTATAAGAATGCTTGTGATTTTTGCACATTAATTTTGTATCCTGAGACTTTGCTGAAGTTTCTTATCAGCTTAAGGAGATTTTGGGCTGAGACAATGGGGTTTTCTAAATATACAATCATGTCATCTGCAAAGAGGGACAATTTGATTTCTTCTTTTCCTAACTGAATACCCTTGATTTCTTTCTCTTGCCTAATTGCCCTAGCCAGAAATTCCAACACTATGTTGAATAGGAGTGGTGAGAGAAGGCATCCCTGTCTTGTGCCAGTTTTCAAAGGGAATTTTTCCAGTTTTTGCCCATTGAGTATGATATTGGCTGTGGATTTGTCATAAATAGCTCTTATTATTTTGAGGTACGTTCCATCAATACCGAATTTATTGAGCGTTTTTAGCGTGAAGGGCTGTTGAATTTTGTCAAAAGCCTTTTCTGCATCTATTGAGATAATCATGTGGTTCTTGTCTTTGGTTCTGTTTACATGCTGGATTATGTTTATTGATTTGCGAATGTTGAACCAGCCTTGCATCCCAGGGATGAAGCCCACTTGATCATGGTGGATAAGCTTTTTGATGTGTTGCTGAATCCGGTTTGCCAGTATTTTATTGAGGATTTTTGCATCGATGTTCATCAGGGATATTGGTCTAAAATTCTCTTTTTGTGTTGTGTCTCTGCCAGGCTTTGGTATCAGGATGATGTTGGCCTCATAAAATGAGTTAGGGAGGATTCCCTCTTTTTCTATTGATTGGAATAGTTTCAGAAGGAATGGTACCAACTCCTCCTTGTACCTCTGGTACAATTCAGCTGTGAATCCATCTGGTCCTGGACTTTTTTTGGTTGGTAGGCTATTAATTATTGCCTCAATTTCAGAGCCTGCTATTGGTCTATTCAGGGATTCAACTTCTTCCTGGTTTAGTCTTCGAAGAGTGTAAGTGTCCAGGAAATTATCCATTTCTTCTAGATTTTCCAGTTTATTTGCGTAGAGGTGTTTATAGTATTCTCTGATGGTAGTTTGTATTTCTGTGGGGTCGGTGGTGATATCCCCTTTATCATTTTTAATTGCGTCGATTTGATTCTTCTCTCTTTTCTTCTTTATTAGTCTTGCTAGTGGTCTATCAATTTTGTTGATCTTTTCAAAAAACCAACTCCTGGATTCATTGATTTTTTGGAGGGTTTTTTGTGTCTCTATCTCCTTCAGTTCTGCTCTGATCTTAGTTATTTCTAGCCTTCTCCTAGCTTTCGAATGTGTTTGCTCTTGCTTCTCTAGTTCTTTTAATTGCGATGTTAGAGTGTCAATTTTAGATCTTTCCTGCTTTCTCTTGTGGGCATTTAGTGCTATAAATTTCCCTCTACACACTGCTTTAAATGTGTTCCAGAGATTCTGGTATGTTGTATCTTTGTTCTCATTGGTTTCAAAGAACATCTTTATTTCTGCCTTCATTTCGTGATGTACCCAGTAGTCATTCAGGAGCAGGTTGTTCAGTTTCCATGTAGTTGAGCGGTTTTGATTGAGTTTCTTAGTCCTGAGTTCAGGTTTGATTGCACTGTGGTCTGAGAGACAGTTTGTTATAATTTCTGTTCTTGTACATTTGCTGAGGAGTGCTTTACTTCCAATTACATGGTCAATTTTGGAGTAAGTACAATGTGGTGCTGAGAAGAATGTATATTCTGTTGATTTGGGGTGGAGAGTTCTATAGATGTCTATTAGGTCTGCTTGCTGCAGAGATGAGTTCAATTCCTGGATATCCTTGTTAACTTTCTGTCTCGTTGATCTGTCTAATGTTGACAGTGGAGTGTTGAAGTCTCCCATTATTATTGTATGGGAGTCTAAGTCTCTTTGTAAGTCTCTAAGGACTTGCTTTATGAATCTGGGTGCTCCTGTATTGGGTGCATATATATTTAGGATAGTTAGCTCTTCCTGTTGAATTGATCCCTTTACCATTATGTAATGGCCTTCTTTGTCTCTTTTGATCTTTGATGGTTTAAAGTCTGTTTTATCAGAGACTAGTATTGCAACCCCTGCTTTTTTTTTGTTCTCCATTTGCTTGGTAAATCTTCCTCCATCCCTTTATTTTGAGCCTATGTATGTTTCTGCGTGTGAGATGGGTCTCCTGAATACAGCAGACTGATGGGTCTTGATTCTTTATCCATTTTGCCAGTCTGTGTCTTTTAATTGGAGCATTTAGTCCATTTACATTTAAGGTTAAGATTGTTATGTGTGAACTTGATCCTGCCATTATGATATTAACTGGTTATTTTGCTCGTTAGTTGATGCAGTTTCTTCCTAGCCTCGATGGTCTTTACATTTTGGCATGTTTTTGCAATGGCTGGTACCGGTTGTTCCTTTCCATGTTTAGTGCTTCCTTCAGGGTCTCCTGTAAGGCAGGCCTAGTGGTGACAAAATCTCTAAGCATTTGCTTATCTGTAAAGGATTTTATTTCTCCTTCACTTATGAAACTTAGTTTGGCTGGATATGAAATTCTGGGTTTAAAATTCTTTTCTTTAAGAATGTTGAATATTGGCCCCCACTCTCTTCTGGCTTGGAGAGTTTCTGCCGAGAGATCTGCTGTTAGTCTGATGGGCTTCCCTTTGTGGGTAACCCGACCTTTCTCTCTGGCTGCCCTTAAGATTTTTTCCTTCATTTTAACTTTGGTGAATCTGGCAATTATGTGTCTTGGAGTTGCTCTTGTCGAGGAGTATCTTTGTGGCGTTCTCTGTATTTCCTGGATTTGAATGTTGGTCTGCCCTACTAGGTTGGGGAAGTTCTCCTGGATGATATCCTGAAGAGTGTTTTCCAACTTGGTTCCATCTTCCCCCTCACTTTCAGGTACCCCAATCAGACGTAGATTTGGTCTTTTTACATAATCCCATACTTCTTGCAGGCTTTGTTCATTTCTTTTTCTTCTTTTTTCTTTTGGTTTCTCTTCTCGCTTCATTTCATTCATTTGATCCTCAATCACAGATACTCTTTCTTCCAGTTGATCGAGTCGGTTACAGAAGCTTGTGCATTTGTCACGTATTTCTCGTGTCATGGTTTTCATCTCTTTCATTTCGTTTATGACCTTCTCTGCATTAATTACTCTAGCCATCAATTCTTCCACTTTTTTTTCAAGATTTTTAGTTTCTTTGCGCTGGGTACGTAATTCCTCCTTTAGCTCTGAGAAGTTTGATGGACTGAAGCCTTCTTCTCTCATCTCGTCAAAGTCATTCTCCGTCCAGCTTTGATCCGTTGCTGGCGATGAGCTGCGCTCCTTTGCCGGGGGAGATGTGCTCTTATTTTTTTAATTTCCAGCTTTTCTGCCCTGCTTTTTCCCCATCTTTGTGGTTTTATCTGCCTCTGGTCTTTGATGATGGTGATGTACTGATGGGGTTTTGGTGTAGCTGTCCTTCCTGTTTGATAGTTTTCCTTCTAACAGTCAGGACCCTCAGCTGTAGGTCTGTTGGAGATTGCTTGAGGTCCACTCCAGACCCTGTTTGCCTGGGTATCAGCAGCAGAGGCTGCAGAAGATAGAATATTTCTGAACAGCGAGTGTACCTGTCTGATTCTTGC